>NW_028279260.1:0-298671 GCF_059751315.1 Micrasema longulum
TCCAGATTTGTGTGTGTACAAGTACACGTACCAAAAATAATGTAGTGATGGAGAACCTGATTAACAGGAGAATTATATTTTTTTATATTTTTTTTTTATTTACGGACATTGTCCATCTATATTATTTATAGGGATGAATATTGCAATGTAAGAATAGTTAAAAATATTAAAAAATAATGAAAGAAACATTGACAAACATTAAAGACACTGTTATCACTATTTACAGTGCTCATTAATTTGCGTACCTAATTATGAAGAATATTATATTTTATAGAAAATAAATAAGTACGATTACCTATGTACATTTTTTTTTCAATATTTTATTTTATGATTTAAACTTTAAACACTTAACAAATGCCTCCTTGTGCTTTCAAAAGTTATAAAAAACGCAAATTCCGGAGTGGCATTTCATGTTTTTTATCGTGTGACCAAGGCTGTTACTAACAAGGACACAGGCTATGTTAGGGCATTAAAAAAAATTGTAAGTTTTAAAATGCCTCTTATTACAAACGACTTATTCGTCGCCGAGAAATTGTCAGTTTAGTATTTACGGATTACAGCCTCGTAAGATCATCGTTGCGCGACTCTTCACCGGTGCTTTAACCCTAAGGTATGCGAGTCTAAGGATTTTAGCCTTAATTAACCCCCCGGGTGGTGTCTGATGGGGGCGGGGAGGGGTCCCGTGATATGGGGCTAATTTGCGCTCTAAGGGGGGCTCCAAGGGCTGACTCTCGAGTTAATTAACCAAACAGCACTTTTGTACCGAGTGACGTGTGGACGAAGGGACGCGGCGCCGTGTGTGCGCAGGATGCGACATTCAATAAACGATTTTTAGACCGTGTTGATTACACCGCTTATAATTACCTCATCCGGTAAATATTTGTTCAATTACCACTTAAATCAATCTGGCTGAAGTTTAAATTAGCGATTGGTTGTAATTCGGCATTAGCTTCGGCATAAGCAGAAATCAGATTAATAATTAATACCGATGCTTCGTTATAATTTAATAACGAATTTTTTTTTTTTTGAAAAACTGTCTGAAATATGTATATTTTAGTATGTTAGACCTGGACGTCTGTCAGTTTTTATCCATAAAAAAAGATGATTACCAGGTTGATTATTGAAATTGTAATATTGGTATAATATTTTCAAACAAACGGTTCGTTTTAAACAGAGGTTATATGTAGGTATAAGCTGTATCAATCGGTCCTTGCATACAGACCTCGCTTCTTTTAATTTTATACATCTTCTCATGCTTGCACGCTGATTATTTCTGCTCTTGACATGTGCATCTTCAAGTATTTATTGGATTTGATCATGCCATGTCTTTCTCGGTCTTCTTCGTTTTCTGCATACATCAACATTTGCATCATAGTTTTTACTAGCCGTTCTTTCGCTTTTCATTCGCTATAAATGTCCAACAGCACCCCTTTCTAGATTTTGTCGAAAATCTCAGCGTTACATGGTGCACAGATCTCGACATTTGTCCACCTATCATACATCGCTTTACCACACATTTGATCGCATTCCGACAGTATTCAACCAGCTTTCATAATTATTTTTACAATTCCGTACTTCACTTGCATGCTTTAGGGTCGGCAAGTTTTGGCTCCAACGACCAATATTTCAGTGCTTCATTCACCCTCTTACCTTACTTACTCACCCTTCTTTCAATATCTTTCTCAGTCTTTCCATCCCTAGTAAATATCCTTCCCATATACACACGTTCTTATATCAATATGCGTATTAGTTTTGTCTGTTTTATTTTATATTTTGTAATTTACATTAAAGTTTTTGTTTTTATTATTGTTGTTTCAGCATCATTCAATGAAAAAACATATGTATCAAAAAAAAGTCTTCCTAAATAATATTGATGTTTTTTGTTGATATTTCTTGACAAAACTCCATAGTTAATGATTATGATAAAATTATAAATAAACTTATCAATACTTCTTGGTTTAGTTTTACTTTTTATTATTTTGACCAACGAGCGCTTTTGCCTAAGTAAGCATCTTCAAGACCAGTCTTGAAGATGCCTACTTAAGCGAAAGTTATGATTGAAAATCATAGCTAGTTGTGACCTGAAACAAATAGACACTGTACATTATAAAAACAATAATTTATATAAATATTTTTTTCTGCACATTATAAGGTTTACTCACATTATGCCTCGTATAGTATGTCAAATGAAAATTGTTAGTTAAAGAGTTGAAATTTTAAAATTATTGATGAATTTACTTACAACATTATTAAAATTTATTTTTACATTTTTATTTGTAGGTGTATGAGAAGACGAATGAATGCAGAGGAAACGAGAAGTGCATGCAAAGAAAAAGTGATATGGCGTTCGATTATCTCTGCCTACCTTTGTGGGGAAAAGGAGAGATGGTTTATTTGTTTATATATTTGTACATTTTATTAACCACCAGTAACATTAAGGCAGGTTGTGGTCTCGTGGGTAGTGTCGTAGACTTCGGATCAGATAGTCCGAGGTTCGAACCCCGCTCTACCTCAACTGTTATCCCATTTTCTAACACGGTTATTTAAGACTTAAAGAAAATGGTCTAAAATTGAAATATTTGGGTGAAAGAACGCAAATATTTATTTATTTAAAAAAAAAACGTTTTTTTTCAAGGCACTCAAAGATAAAATAAATAAATAATCTAAAGTAGAAACGTGAAAATGCGCCATTTAAATTTAAAAGTTTGTCCCAAGGATATATTATAACTTTTTTATTTTTTTATTGTATATACGGCCTAAGACAATTACAACAGTTACATGAAGAAACATAAATACAAGAAACTGAACAAAACTAACATAAAACTATGTAGCAAATACAAATATGGGCAGTAAAATAATGGTATACAATATATTAATAAACACGATACATATATGAGACTTCTAGCTTAAGCGTGCCAATCCATCTTTACTCCACACTGTTTTGGTGGCGAAGAGATCTACGAAAATCCTGAAGCTCTATACCAAAGAATTCCAAGTGTGACAAATTGACTAATCTACACATTCTGGACATTGGTGCATAAAAACAAAACATGCTCTTAAAAGATTTAATAAATAGCAGATATTGACTTCTGGTGACATAGTGGGACATCTTATCACATATTGACGAAAGTGTGGTGGGATTGCCTGGGCTGACGAAGGTTTTGGCCACATTTTTACACTGTATTCGTCGGAGGGAGTCAAAGAAATTGTTGTCCGATGTAGAAGGACGTAAGTTGATTTCTAGTTTAACTGGTAATGACTTGGGATTAAGGTATTAGTGGTACAGTTCTTTTTTTTTTTAATTTAGAAGTACGCTCTAATAATAATAATATTTTATAAACATAAATCTCATTTGTAAATAGTTTTAACACGTGGGTCTTAACTTTAAGTTTAAATTTTGATATGATATGAATGAACCTTTGCCTATTTTATTACAACACGATTTTATCCAAATTTTTAACGGTTAATCCATTTTTTTTTATTTTATATTATTTATTAATTTGATTTCCTTTTGAATATTTATTATAAAAATGGGAAAACCAACAACAAGGATAAACAAATATTTGAAGCGGATAATGAGCGGATTCTAAAAAAAATATATTTACTGTCTTAAAAGTAAGGCTGAGACAAGCATTATCGACAAAATCAAGGAATGGGCTCTGCGCTGGTTTGGACATGTAGAACGAATGGACAGCGAAAGAACGGCTAAGAATATTTATAATGCGAATGTTGATGGATGCAGAAATAGAGGAAGACCGAGAAAGACATGGCATGACCAAACCCAACAAATACTTGAAGATGGACATGTCAAAAGTCGGAATAATCGGCGCACGTGCATGAGAAGATGTATGAATGTAGAGGAAGCGAGATCTGTATGCAAAGATAGAGTGTTGTGGCGTTCTATCCTCTCTGCCTATCCTTACGGGGAAACGGCGAGATGGTTTGTTTGTTGTAAAATGGGGAAGTCATCCCGAGTTAGGCAATTTAGATGTCTCACAGGCAAAAAACAAAAAATATGGATGTATCATTGTTTATATAACTAAATGTAAATTGCTATAATAAATTTTTAAATATTTTAACATAAAATAATTAATGTTTTGATTAGTAAAGTTTGAGATTTCGTGGTATTTCCAAATGTAAAGTGGGTGAAAATTAATTCAATTTTTATCGCTACTTTTTATTCATCCCTTTCTTTTAGGTGCCTTTTAGTTAAATTTTTACATCCGGTATCTGCGACCTGTGACAAGTCATCCGAAAGTACTTGTAAGATTTCTGAGCTTTAAGACCTAGAGTGGCATTTTGTCTTTCATCAAACCGAATCATCATCCAATTTCAGCAAAACTCAAACATACAGACCTTACTTTGTCGGTATGACTTTGTGATTCAAATTGTGCCTGAAGATGTTTTAAACCTCGTATCCAAAAAAAATGTTTTTGAATATATTTTTTTATCACAATATCGTTGATGTATAATGTCCATATTTATTTATTTATTCGTTAACTTTTATTACAATCTTTATCATCATCATTATATCTTTATTTGCCTCATATATATATATTAACTTAAAAGGATGTAGATAACGGATAGGAAAAAAAGTTCCACAGATTCATCTGGGGACAAGTAGTCATCATTCCATGTCCGCTCTCTGGTTGGAGCATATGGTTTCTACAAAGAGCCTCCATACATCTCTATCCGCTGCTAACTCATCTGCAGCCTCTCAAGTCAGGTTCTCAGGTAATCAGAATAGTCATCAGTGGACGTCTAGGACGTCGAGAACCTGATCTCTTGTAAAGTAGGCAAGCGTGGTTAAAGCTTAGGGGGCGTCCGCAGTATATTGCTTAGCCTGCACTTGACGGAAGATGTTTCCGAAGTTTCTTCGTTCCGTTCTTTTATTACTTCATTCCTCACAAAGTCAAACCACCGCACACCCAAGATTTTTCTGAGACATCTATTCTCAAAACTCAAGAGTTTTTCTGTTATGGTCCTTAGTAAGGTGCCACGATTTGCATCCGTAGAGGAGAATAGGTGTTATGCAGGCCTTATTTAGCCGGTATTTGGTTTTCGCTAAGTAAATATCCGATCTCCAGACAGCCTACATACTGTTAAATGTGGCGCCTGCTACACCTAACCGCACTCCCAGTTATTTCTGGAAGATGCCATTTTCTGTAACATATACTACCAGGTATTTGAAACTTCCGACCCTTTCGGTGATTTGGTAACATAGATTCGGGGGATTTTGAGCAGTAAGGCACGGAGTATTACACAGCACATCGGTTTTTGCAATATTAATTTTTAAACATATTTTGCTTATCTACAGTAACCTGAAGACCTTCGACTGAAATGTCAATTATAACCGCATCAGCGACATACTGGTAGCAGAAATTTTGGGAAGGGGGATGGATATTCCTCGATCAAGTAGAATTGATTTCCTTTGGACGAAGTCCATGAGGATTATAAAAAGGAACGGTGCAAGGACGCAAACTTGTTGAACTCCGGCGGTGACATCAAACCAATCTGTGGCAACATCGTTGATTTTGATACGGCATTTGCTACTTGAATGAAGCGCTTTAATAACTTTGATTAATTTTATAGGCAGCCCATATGCTTCAATTATTTTCCAGAGTGTAAGTTTATGAAGACTATCAAACGCTTTTTTGTAATCTACGAAGCACATTGCCAAGGAACTTTTGAGCTCTTTGTTCTCCTGTAGAATACAGCGTATGTTGTGGATATGATCTGCATATGACCCACCGGGGGTGCTATTCTGAACCACTCTCGCGGCACGAGAAAACGTTTTTTTTGTGTATTTTATATGTAAATAGACGAGATCGTACAGCCACGAGAGCGTTTGGAATACCAGCCTAGGTAGGAAACTCATCTGGTGCTCTTTTAATACTCGCATAATGGGTCCTCGAACGCCTTGCAGTATTATGTGTGTTCTGTGATTGATCCATAATAAAATGAATTTATAATGAGCATTCCTTCAATAAAAATATTTGAAACATCGGTTTGAGTTTATTTTCTATATATTTTTTTGTAAATTAGTATTTGTAGTCGTATGATTTACCTAAGCATACCAATTTTGAGAACATATTCATTAGAAAGAGCTTGGTTCAAACTTCTGGCTCAGTGAGTCCCCGATGCTAACACGGGGCCATACTTCGGTTTCTATGAACAGTTTTGTAACTGAACATAGCAAGTGAACAAGGAAGTTCAATGCTACGGGAAATTGGGTTTTAAATTTAATTGAACGGCAAAGTTTCTCGAAAACGTATGAAAAAATTTATACAAATTAACAAATTTGAACGATGTTCTTTGAACAAAGGTCTTGCCGATCAACCAATCAATGATAGCATTGACATGTATTGTGATAGATTTTCGGTTTACGAGAAGCAATTTTTTCAAACGTTTAGTGAATTTTAACAGCTACGGGGTTCTACTTTCAAATTTAAGGACAACTCACCGATTAAAACTAGTGACGTAACGAGCGGAGTAATTTCGAAATTACAAAACTTAAAACAAAAATAATTGTGATTAAAATACGATACATGACAATTTCATTTTATTTTTATTTTGGCTTATTTTGATAGTCTGACAAATAAAAACACATTTAAAAAAACCACCGAACTTCCTCTTTGCCACAGAAAATACTAAAATAAAAAATATATTTACCGGAAATTTATTGCCCCTATGATAATTAAATATTTGTTACTAATTAAGTGTCGGTACCTACTTCACATCCAACATCCCAATGAGTATCAACTCACGCGCAAGTGCTAATTTCCGCTGTCAAATAAATGCCGGATAAAGAATATGCAGAATCCTGTTCACCGCTTCAAGTGGTTGCTAATTAATACTCTCGGTCGCTAATTGGAGGTGCCTTTACCCCTCCCCAGTCCCCCGCCTCCTTTGACGTTCTCCTCCCCTAACCCGACCAACCCTTCACCAGTAAAATACTCCGCTCCCAGAATCCACCCAATGCGTGAATACTAGAAGCATCTAAATCAGCGATCCTCACTTTCATTTAGATTTGATTCAGTCTGCAAATGTTTCTGTAATATTTTTTTTTATTGATAGATATTTGATTGTTACTCCAATTGCAGAGTTTCTGAATCGTTTTTGTTGCATGGAAGGTAAGATCTACCTAGGACCGGTAAATGAAAGCGCAAACCACAACATTACTAGGTGGACTTATCTGCTTATCTCCACTGACCCTTTTTTCATAATTCTGATTCTATTTCGTTCCCAGGATTACAATGGGAATATAACAGAGTTATCTTCAACTGTCTATAAAGAAATACCGATATTTGTGTATGAAAATAAGTATATTTGCATAAACATTCAAAGTATCTTTGTAGATAACCTATAATTGAACATGTTAAAAAGAAAAAAATGTGTTCATATTCAGTTTGTCATAGAGAAAACTTAATTTTACTTTGTAGATAAAATTGAAGATAAATGTTAACTTTCCATTGTAATCGGGGCCCAGAACCCTTTTTATCTATCCGGATAGATATTTAAACATAAATAGAGAACTTCTTTGAATAAGTTATCATTGAGATTAACAAATTAAAACAGGGATGGAAAACTATTTAGAGAAGGTAATGTGAAAGTCTACACATTTATAGGGCTTATGGCCTGTCATTGGCTGGTGCAAGTGGCCACTTTACACACTGTGTAACAATCACCATTTCGTCCATGTTTGAACATCCATAATTCTTCAATTCTTCCATCTGTTGATTTTAACGAAGTTAAAGAGCTGAAACCTTTGAGATGAAAACCTTATCTAAAATATTCTCCATCCCAGTTGTAATTTTTGTTAATCTTAATGAGTCCTTAGGGTGTGAATTTCACACTTGTCTACAAACATTTAAACCAATTTAAATTATTGTACTTTGTCATTGGATCGTTTAAGTTATTACTTTACATACTCTGTACCGTCGGGAATAACATTAAATTATAATATATATTTAGAGCGGATTTATACAATTCTCATGAGTATCAATGTACTCAAAACGAGTTTTATTTATAATTTTTGGGTTTGAAAATGAGCACACATAAATGGCTCTCAGTTGGCATCACGTCATTTTGACGTCACGCTTTACAACCGCCGACCGGGCTTTTAACAAATATAGCGTACAAGTTTGGCGCCAAAACGTCATACGGGCCTTTTGTCCCACAGGACGCATAACGTCTCGTTTTCGGGGAATTCAAAATATGCATATTTTAAACCTTTGTAGAAAATTTATCCAACTCGCGCGACAGAAAAATTAATACCGATCGTTGTCATTGTAATTTTTTGCGTATTTGAAGATAAAAAAAAACTTTAAAATAACTTTTTCTGCCAATATTTAAATATCGTTACAAACTAAATTTAACAACTGCAGTTCTCAGATATGGTATTTTTTCTCCAATGTCATAACTGTGAAAACACTTGATTTAATCATTAAATAAATCATATATTCGCAAATATTTCAATGTTGATGTCTACGATTTGTACGTATTTTACTTTTTATAAAATTTGTTCTCCAACAGTATTAAATAATGTTTAAACGTTAAATGTGGTATTTTTGTTCGGCATCGATAGTCATTTCATTCAGGTCTGCGTAACACTGATTGATGTAAAAATTGAAAATTCAATAAATAAAATACCAATCATCCCCTATGACAATAAATCGGTTATTCCAATAACTGGTTTTGAGTTTACTTTCGTCGTTAGAGTATTATTCAATACGAACGAAAAAAATCATCAAATTTTCTGTACCAAATTCTTTTACATGTTATTATTATATTATTAGGAGCTAACATTTAATCGATGATACATGTGATGTGGCTGGACAGCACGCGTTCAACGTGGCACGGCGGATAAAAATAAAATGAAATGCATAAACCGCTGTCAATTTTAATCCGTTGTGATGTATTTATTACACAAATAATTCCATCTTGATTATAGAACCACGTGGGACGTTTGCCAGATTATGGCTGTTCGTAAATCATTGACACATTTAAAAAAATTGGATTATGCATTGCAAAATAATGTTTTTCTTGTATACTGTAACGACTATATTTCATCCTGCCCTATTTAAGCAGCGCGTAATTAAGCACGGGTCTAAATGATATATTTGCTACGCTAAAATTCAAGCATGGCTATACCACGTCAGACTGTGCATTTAAAAAAAAGCAAAAAAACCGCCCGTGACCAGCGGAATAAACGTGTAACGTAACAAAATCTAAGATGTAGTTCTTTCAAATGGACGTACGAAGCATCGCTTTACGGCATGTAAGTACTATGTAATTGAATTTGTAATCGTATTGTCGTTTCAATTTTCCAGAACACGGAATCTAATGATGTATTTTTGTCCATAATTATTAGCTTCCTAAATACCCATTTTATTTTTTATATATTTAAAATAAATAGTTTATTACCACCTTTATAATGTATTATCATTACATTTGTCTAAATCTTGACAATTTACGTCAAATTTTATAGAGAGAACCAATTATTTAACCCGATGCCGAATGGACGACAATAAGATCGGTCAAAGTTTTATTTAGAGGAATGACGCGGACAGCTATGGCTTACGCTAAGATGTTGGCCGGATAAACCTCTAAAAACTGGAACCTTTTACATAATACTCCGGCTATTTGAAACAGAAAAATAACTTTGAATATCTACAAAGAAGATTTTAAAAAATTTAACGTGGGTGTCAAGAATTAAATATTTTTTATTTATTTTTATTTTCATTTTCGTTTTCATTTAATTTCTAAATCATTTGCGATTTGGTCTTCTAGGTTTTATATTTAGCTGGGTAAATGCACAAAACTTTATAATTTGGCTTGTAAGAATAAAATTGTAATTTCGAGAAATGCCTTTGTTATTTTGCAATTACCTGGTCTACATATTTTAATTAGCAATACACATTGATTATTGAGATTTCGAGATTATTTAAATTTAAAATCCTATTTTCATTATTTTGATTCTTCACAAGGTTGGACATAATTATTGTCCACATTTTAGAGACATTCTCATCTTTACTGGTTGAGCGACACTGGTGAATAGCGTATATTTTGTGATGGATTTGATCTGCATTTATTTGTTCTGCTCACTTTTTGCATTGTCTCATAACAATGCACAAAGCGTACCTGTTAATCAATAAACGCATCATTGAATTTTTCTATTTAATTAAATTTAAATTTTTTCGTAAATTTTAAAAATCTGTTGATACGAGTACATTGAGTGTTGACATTTTTTTTATTTCAATTGAAAATTTTTTAATTTTTCTCACTCCTCACAAAAAGACGTTACGATACTATAGTAAAGAGTGACGTCTTACGATGATGGGCTATCATTTTTCTATTAATAAATATTCCTAAAATTACAAACAATATCACAAAATATTGTGTTTCCAATTAGTGACATATAAATAATAGTTTAATGAAATTTTAAACTTTTTTTTTAAATATTTTGTATTCCTGACTAAAATTTATGTTCACATTATTTATTTCACTAAAAAAAATTCCTCGGTAAGTATAATAATGTTGTCCTGTTGTGGTTTTTGATTTAAAAATAGGGAAATATCTCATACTACGAATACCGACAAAAATATGTTAGATGGATTAAGAAAAATTAATTGTTTTCTCAAAATCAATGTTGATGTTGGGAAGAAATGTTTTCATACAAAACGTTAAAATAAAATTGCTTAACAATATGTCTCCTCAAAAACGCAACATGTTTGGCCTTGACAATAGTGACGTTAAGATTCTTGACAATATTCTGTTTAAATTTAAACGTTATTGAATTGCGACGTATTAGGGGCGTGGCTAATGCATTGAACCGTTTTTGCGTAAAATTATCGAAATAAAAATATTTTTCATCCCACTAAGTACATTTTATTTACCCTACAATAATTCATTGACCCTGAGTGATTTAAAATTAAAAAAAAAGTAATATTTCCCGATTACTAATATTCCGTATCTCATACTCACATTTCGAAAAACAAAAACATTAAATTTGTGGTCCCTTGGGATTTTATGTAAACAATTTTATTTAAAAAAATAATTTTATGTTCAGGACCCTGATTCTAAAAATAACTCTTATGAGTATTTTCACCAGTTTCAGGGTTTATCATTTAAATATTATCGTGAAACCGCAATTTTTATTCATTAATATATCTATTTGAATTTATTGGTTTCTTTTACCTATAAAATATATTTTAAATAAGGCAATAACTTTTTTTTAAAAGTAGATCATAATTATTTCACCAAAATAATTTTTACGTTAGTACTTAAATTGTGTTTTTTTATAGTAAAATACCTACCTTTATATTTATCTTTAATGATATAGAAAATATTTATTAACATTTTAATTTGTTAGCGTACAAAATACAATCAAGCTCACAATACCTTTAAAAAGGAGGTTTTCATGGTTAAAATGGGTGCCCCTTATTTAAACATCCTTATATACCCACATACTTATAAATCAAGTGTATATAAACAAAATTAAACAAAAAAAAACGATTTTTTTTTTTACAAATTCACTCAGTTTTAATCCGTTTGTAATGATTTTTTTTTTCCTATGGTTATAATATTTCTGTGCATCTTGGCACTTACACGCAACTTACTCGCAGTCTACCAGATAAAGAAGGGTCGCTTTGTGAATTTATTCGTTTATTTTAAAGTTATTTTTTTTAGTTTTCTGAGAATAATCTACATCATCATCACTTCATGCATGCTCCCTAGTTGGAGCATATGGTGTTCACAAACAGCCTCCAGACCTCTCTGCCTTCTGTTTGCTCCTGTGCATCGTGTTCATATAGGAAATAAGGTGGAGGAGAGGAAAAAATATTATTGCAATATAATTAAACATTTTAACATTCACTGCACATAAACATATTAAAAAGTACATCAATTAATTATAAGCAATGATAACAATTTAAACATTTCATTTTAAACTGTATCGATTTTTTTTTTCAAGTTTGAGTGCAATATTAAACCATTTTATAAATAAATACTTTACATTTACAAGGAATTGCACCCAGGATCTCAGATAAATTATTATTCTTTTTTTTTTAAATTAGTATTTTGGTTCTAAAATATTTTATACAAAATATTATAAAGTACCCAAATATTTCAACTTTGGGGGCCACTTTTAACGAGTTGTGAATATGTCCCTATTCAAAAATCGGAATAATTCCCATTTTTTAACAGTAAGTTATTTACAACCTGTTGAAAATGGTTTTCTATAATTAATATATTTGGGCAAAAACTTAAGTCGCTACACCAGATGGACCAATTGAATTTTCAGAATTATTATCTGAGATTAGCTATAAAAAAACCAGTCGTGTATTCTTTTATTATTTTTTCTTACTTACTTTTCTGATTGTGGTATATTACTTCGTTTTTTTAGGAGAGAACACAAACCACATCATTTCTGTTTAAGGTACCAGACTTTGGAATGAACTACTTTATCGTATTAGATAATACAACTTCCTTGACAACTTTTATAAACGACTGAAAAAATATTATATCAATATCCTAAATCCCCTTTCTCTTTAATCATATAATGTGAATAGTATTTTTTTCCGTATATGTCGATGCTCAAAAGAAAAAAGTTACCAAGCGACCCACAGTGGGGTAGGATCCATCTAAACTTGGCCAAAAGTATATTCATAGTTTTTAAAAGTAAATTATGCCATAATAATAATTTTTAATAATAAAAGAAACATTGAAAATTGTTGTAATGCTAGTTTTTTCAATAAATAGTCTTTTTTAATCTTATTTTTTAGCTAAAATTGACTCTTGTTTTATAATTGAAGTATGTAGTTGAGGTTCAGAAAATATAGACTACTGCAAATTTTAAAAGCAGTGAGCAATCGAGAAGGTGTAAAACTAAAATAGTTCTTTGAAATACAAATGCGTATTCAATCATGTGGTATGTTTGTAAGTTGAAGCGTCTAAAAAGATTTTAAAAGTTAGCTTGATAACCCCAAAAAGAGCATTGAAATACAGAAAATAATTTGAAGCGCAAGAAAAATGCAAAAATGCTTTCAGGTATTGGATACATTTGTTTTTTTTTTTTTTTAATACAGCGGTTCTTAAACAATTTCATCACAAACTCTCATTTGATTTTACGGCAGCGATAAAAAACGTTGTGCAAACTCCACAATATTTAAAATTTTGGCCAGGTTTCCTCATACTAGGACCCTTATGTGCGACACGTAGCATCTTTACAGAAGAGCCAATTAAAGGTTTTTTGTTGTTTTTTTATTAACAAAAAATCTCATATATACGTTTTATTGTGGCGTGATTCCAAGATAATTGAAAAAATAAGTAAATAAACTATTACACTTATTTGTTTATAAATTTGTATAAACCACTTAATTTTTTTAATTACACTTCGACCGGTTTCGAGGTTACTACCTCATCGCCAAGAATTTAACTAACTTGTAATTACACGCGTTGCTGTTTATATAATAAAATATTGTATGAAATATCAGATCGTCAATTAGATTTATTTTTGAATTTATTAAATTCCTTCCATCAGAAAATATAATTTACTTTAGAAATTGAATCAAATTCACAACTTAACTTTTTAGATTTAACTTTAATTAATACAAAAAATAAAATTGAATTTAAAATATATAAAAAACTGACATATACAGATGCGGTCATCCATAAATCTTCTAATCATCCTTTATGAAATAAACACTCTGCTTTCCATTCTATGATACATCTGCTTACATCAATACCACTAATAAAAATAATTTTGACTTAGAATTAAATACTATAAAGAGTATTGCTTTCAATAATGGCTATGTACTAAATTTAATTGACAATATTTTGAATAAAAAACTTAAATTAAACTATAGGAAAAAATACTTGTACAGTTCCCAAAATATTTCCAATAAAAATAAGAACTGGCGTAGAATTTTGTACATTAATTCATTTTCTAATAATATAGCACAAATTTTACCTAACAATATTAGGCCAGCTTTTTAAACTATTAATAACATGGGTAAAATATTAACAAATTGTAATGATAATGATGATAAATTAAATCATTCGGGAATTTATAAATTAAATTGTTTAAATTGCCCAAATTTCTATATTGGAAAAACTTCACGTAAATTTAAAGTTAGAATCAAAGAACATATAAGATGTCTGAGTAATAATAATTTTTCAGAATTTGCAAATCATTTTATATCCGAAAACCATGAATTTAATCAAGAAACGTGTGCAGAAATTTTGCATGTCAATAAAATGGGTTTCTTTTAGATAATTTAGAACGATTAGAAATTATTAAAGCCATTAATCAAAAACTTCAAATAATAAATAATCAATTAAATTTAACTTCGAGTCCTCTTTTAAAACTATTCCCGTTATGATTTATTTTATCTTCTTTCTCTCTCTTTCTTTCAATTTTCTGTCTCTTTCATGCAATATTTTATTATATAAATAGCAACGCGTGTAGTTATAAGTTAGTTGAATTCCTGTCGATGAGGTAGTAACCTCGAAACCGGTCGAAGTGTAATTGAAAAAATCAAGTGGTTTATACAAATTTATAAACAAATAAGTGTAAAATGTCATACCACAAAGTGAAAAATGTTTTTGATAACAATAAAATAAACTATTCTTTATCAATTAAAAAAAAAAATATTATTGTCTCTTCTGTAATGTTGCTACATGGTCGCTTGGTAACTCTTTTTTCCTTTCCAGCGTTCATATTATATAAGATCTATCTTATTACTTAACTATGTTCGAATTAAAAAGTACAAATTTTTACCAGTTTGTTTTTTTATTAAAGTTGTTTTTTTTAGCAATAAGCAACTGCAAGTATTTTTATATTTGAAGTTTTAATAGAAAATAAATAAATAAATATTATTCTGGTTCTATTTTATGTAGAGAAGAGTATTCTTGGGTTTTATTCGGTCGTTAAATCCAATCAGTAGGAAAAAAGAGACAAAACAATAAAAATGTTTCGGTATGCACGCGACTCGATGTTTTGAGGTGTTAATAACACAGGCAGCTTAAATAATGGAGGGATTAAATGAAGTTCAACAGACGACACGATTTTTTCGTTGCGCCGACATCCATTTAAATTGGAAGGATTTCCGGAAATTTATGTTAAAAATCGGTAATGTCAACAGAGGTGCGAGAGAAATAAAACACGAGCTTAATGCCACGGCCGCTAGGT
The DNA here is from genome assembly GCF_059751315.1 of Micrasema longulum. Lineage (NCBI taxonomy): Eukaryota > Metazoa > Arthropoda > Insecta > Trichoptera > Brachycentridae > Micrasema > Micrasema longulum. The sequence continues at coordinate 15,194 of NW_028279260.1, forward strand.
GCGCTCGCCGCGGGCGGGAGTTTTGTTTACCCTTTGAGAAAAACAAAATATACGAGGACGGACATGTTTTACAGATTGTTGAGGTAAAAAACACCACGGATTAGCTTAAAACATTAATTATTCATTTACTTGTTTATGTAGGATTTCAATTATGATTAGTTTTTTTCTAAGTGTGGGTAAAATAAAACCTGAATTCTTGACTATTGTTTTCGGTTCAATGGCTCCTCTGAGGTAAAAATCATTCAAAGGAGAATCGAATGGAGAAAAGTCTGCATCGTTAATTAGCGGTCTGCGCGTTCGTTTACCATGAATGACGTTCTGAGTTCGTTTCTTGGGAAGGTTTATATAATATTAGTATTCAAATGTGGTTTACACTGAAATATTTCATTGCTCGTGGGCCCGTATTGCAATGAGAAGTTAACATTTATCTTTAATTTTATATGTAAATTAAAATTAAGTTTATTCCGTCTCGATGTGTACCGATGAAGATAGCGTTTTTTATCGCGGCCCTGGACTTGAACCTACCTGTTGTATGTAATGCAAGATTCTCGTTACGGATTTTTAAGGAAACAGTTTAAATAATTTATGGTTAATTATTATTTATTTTTCTATCGACTCATTTAGTCCATTTGGTAAATATAAAAAAAAATAAAAAAAATAAAATACACTTCATTTTTTTATATACCCGTACGGTAAAAATAAAATACAAATGAAAAAATTCGGTCGATGACGAAAGAAAAACATTGATATTTTTTTAATGGAAATAAAAAAGACCAGCGATACTTAAATTCCCAAATTCCGGGTTAAGAATCACTCGTATTTTCTTTGTATAATAAATTTCAATGAATTTCTACGATGAATTTTCACCAGCAAACTTGAATGTTTTATTAAATCTGATTTATTTTAAAACAATATTTAAAAAAATAATAAATACGTAACTTAAACAGTATTCTTATATTTCGATAAATAATTATTTTGCAATTTACATGTACAGCGAAAGCCAGCGAGGAGACAGGTACTGCAAACAAGTTAGTTGAACAGATTCTGGGCCTTTCACCCGTAACTAATCGGTCTAAATTTGTTAAATCCTTTGTCTAAACGAGACACAATTCTGACAGAAAATTTTATTGGTGTACTAACACATGCAAACGTGTTTAGGAGACTTACAAGCCGCGTATTTACAGTATCATGTCTCAACAGGACCGGCATGAGGTTATTTTATTTTTTAACTAATTGCTCAGTTATTATTTTGATTGCATACAAATGATTTTAACCCCTTTTACGTGGATTACTTCATACATAAATGGATATTGCAAACTTGTGTTTTTGTTATTGAATATTTTATTGTAAATGAACAACAAACCATGACGCCGTTTCTTTACTAAACGTTCTGTATATACATATTAGCACATACGCGGAATTTTTTAAATTTATCTTTCTTAATAAATAACCCGTTTAGCTTCTATTTCAGGACTAGTTAAATGAAAAGAGAGGATTTGAAAGAAATTTATGAAAAATACACCCAAACCTTTCTTGGATTTTTTCTTGCAACTGAAGGGAATTGAATCCGCGACGTCAGCTTAACAGTTGACCATCCAGCTAATTGCTCGACGGCACCTGTCAAATGACGATTTCTTCCAACCAACAATTAAAATAAAACATGTTATTTATATCATTTTAATTTCATAGCGAATGTGAGATTTTTTTTTTTACGAAAATAGAACTTGTAATATGTGTATATAAATTGATGAATATCGAAACTAGCCTGCAACAAATGCATATCATCACTGCTGTTTTCATTATTATCCATATACGTATATCGTATATGTGTATGTCATCACTGTCATATGTATTATTATATAACTTTTGATTCCATTTTCGACATGAATTATAAATTTTTATCATTTTTATTTTTCTATTATTATTTTGTATATTTTGTATATTGTTTTGATTATTTTGCATATTTTTTTGATTACCTATTGTTTTAATATGTAAATAAATATTTTTGATTTTTGATTTATATATCGAAGAGTCCCGACTTAACACGGAATTTTCTAACAAGTCGGGACATAAAAAAAACATTTAAATGTGGCTATGTAAAATTGTGTATTTTGTGCACTAAATAAAAAAAAATGAAAATAAAAAAAAACAGAAGAAAGGGAATAAGAAGATTGGGAAATGGAAAAGATTAAGGAATATAAAAGAGTGTTTCTTCAGGCGTGATTTCCGCTAGCAGTTTTCTCCATAGGGGCAGGCAGAGCGGGTATAATGCAACCGAACCAACGCAGCACTCCTTTTTTTTATTTTGTGCATAATGGTAGTATCAGCCTTACATAATGCACGGATCTCGACATTTGTAGATCTGTTGTATATAGTTTAACGCTAATATCGCATATCGACAGCATTCGGTCTACTATCATCTATGTTTTTTCGATTCCATGTTTTGCTTCTATACATATTGGTCCACACCAGAATTCCATTGTAAACTACTATTTTTTTCTTTCTTTTCCTGCTGCTGCAAACATTTGATGGACTAATGATCCTTCTTGTACGAACTAGTGAAGATCTTAATACTATTAAAATAACATCTTTGTAAAGCTTCAAAAACCCTACAAAATCAACATGTACATCGACGTCAGATTATTTAAGGATTTATTTTTTGTAATTGAATAAGTTTTAGTTGGAAAAGTTTACGATGGACAAATACTTTTATTTTTATTTACAACCAGGTTAAGATCTTAGTATTATGAAGTTTGTATGACAACAAGCAAAAAAATGATAATTTTCCTGTTTAATTGTTCTTAATAAAATTAAAAAAACAAAATTTGATTTGTTCTACATAATTCCTGCAATACGTACGATGTATTATCTAAACAAAATTAAAAACATTTTCAAAATCAAAACTACGTTCGAAACTTGAAAACATTTACTGTGGTAAAAAGAAGCATGCAAGTAGCATTGAATTTTTTAAATAAAATATCTGAATCAAGATAACTTATATAATTTAATATATGCGTTAAAAGCGCGAAAGACATAGCATTCAATATGTTAGTAACTGACTGCTTTCTTCGCCATCTTTCTTTAATGAACATTCATCAATATAAGACGTGACGCTACGCAGAAAACTGTGTACATTTTAAACTATTTTAAATTTGATAAATAATAATACTTACAGAAAGTGTCATAACAACGGAAAAGAGCAAAATTTTATTTTCTCACACGAATGTTTGCATGTGTTTCATGATTTTTACTTCTTTTTGACGAATTTTTTAGGGAATAGTTGCTCATTTTTTTACATTACATAACATTTTTTTTGCACCACAACAGGCCAGGAGGCCTAATTACAGTGGTGAATTACATCACAAAGCACCCAGGCTTGAGAAAAATCACATTTTAATTTTTGTGTTCTCACCGGGAATCGAACCCGGAACCTTCCGTGCGTGAATCAAGCGTCTTGACCACTACACCACGGATGCCGCTCTTCATATTCAGACTCTTGTAGGCGTCGGATAATTGAAAAAATAAGTCAGGGACTATTGTCAAAATTGATCAATATAATAGATGACCAAAAAATCTACATAGGAGTGATTGAAAATATTATAAAAAATATTGTGTTAACTTGCTAACACGTATAGCCAAGGCGTTAGGAATTTGTTTATTTTCAGTAGGTATTAGACGTGTTCAGTATTCGCCACTTTGGTGTTCCTTGGTTGGACGCGATTCAAGCTTTTACTTATTTGGAATATAGAAACCTTATAAAAATATACGTTTTTCTATCATTGTTGGTATTTTTGTGCCCAGTGCCCAGTGCCTAGTCCTCTCCCGGCCCTTATAATCCAGACTATCCCGGGTGTCATATCTCCCGAGGTTGGCTATGCGGGCGTCCCCCGGGATTAATCCCTTAATCTGCCCGGCTACCATATAATATGACATCCTCCACTTAAACAAAACGTTCAACCGAGATTTATGGGCTCGCCAGGGTAGGCGCAGTTGGACAGATTTGCTGCTGGGAAAGGGTCCAAACAGTGCCGGAGTAAGTATAAATTTGCACTTCCGTAGCGTATGTGCGTCAATAAATAATTTAACTCGCTTTGTAATACCTATCTACACAAAGATTGACATTGAAAGCCGCCCCCTCTACTTAACCAGATCCATTCCAGAAGTCTTATGACCTCTTTTCAGATTCCCACGTTGTAAAAACAAATCGCAGCCTTTAATTTACTTTTCATAACATTTATTTTTTTTTAATATTTTTTTTTGCACAAGTTTATAATTTTTATTTACTTATTTTAATACCTTTTAACTGTCTGTGCATCTCAGTATTTAACTATCACCATCATCTTCATTAATATTCACAGATGTTTATATTGTGTACCCTCACAATCAATCTCTAACACATGTATTTACCCACACCATGAAATATAACTGCGTTATATTTCAGGTATTTTTTTGGATATCTGTAATTGTATATATATTTTAAATCAGTTTTACTGTTGATATCCCCAATGAATAAAATAAAAATAAAAAATCTAAATACGCCTTACAGATTGTTTTTAAAACACAAGTAAATATAAGCATTATTTACTCTTCACGTGTTTGACTCTAACATTCCAAAGCCGGTAATATAAAAATCAAAAATTTAAAATTACATCACGTGAGGAAATATTGGTCTCAACTCGATTCCCGACATGGTTGATATAAAATATTTATTTAAAATGGTGTTTTCAGACTAGAATGTTTCATTGTCCCAGGGCTGGTGCCTTAAGCAAAACTTGAAGGAAATCAATTTTATCGATAATTTTACCGGAATTTTATTTAGAGTCTAAACTCTAAGGAAATCAATTTTATCGATTGTTTTCTGAACCCTTTAAGATTATTTTTTAGTATGTAACGTCATCATCAATCCCTTTCCGCACTTAATGGTGCATAGAACACTGTATTGTTACACCAATCGCAACGTATCTTTTTTATCATTTTTGTTACAAGAAGGTAAGATGATCAGTCTTACGCTTCAGCCACCAGCCCTGGGACAATGAAACATTCTAGTGTGAAAACACCATTTTAAATTAATAACTAAAATCCACCATATCGAAAATCGAACCCGACACCTCTTTTGTGGTAGGCAAACGCGCTGACCAATACACCACGAGGCCGACGAAAAAAAATTATAAAAAGTGAAGTCAAATGTAACAGCTATGCGTATTTTAAAATCTATTAATGAAATGCTCGATTTAAGTCAAATGCTCAATACGCGTCACCATAATCAATTATCAAGACATTCAAATAAATTTAATAATTCTACTTTCAAAACCAATGCCTGATTATTCGCGTCACTAGTCTTTAAAAACTTTATTATTACAGTTTTACGTAATTTCATTGGATCAAAATAATAAAACGGTTACGAGAGGCATTGTAAGAGTAGGTTCGAAGCAAGAGGGGAAGAAAATAAAGATTTAGTGGGGGAAATACACGAATTCTCACAACGTAAAGTCCCGGAAACGTTAAGTGAGATAAGACTTCCATAGAAAGTTTTTAACTTTCTTTACAAAGTATTATATGGCTGTTTCATTGGCTGCTCGGAAATACATGAATTAGAGGAACAAAATAAAACAGATATTTCACTTTTAAATTTAATACGGAATATTTTTTTTATTATTCCATAATATTTTGAATATGCCTAAATATTTTTATACGTTAATTCTCCTAGAAATGAACTATAAGCCACGCAAGTTAACGCCTCTATGATTAATATGTTTAATTCATTCGGCGATACAGAGTAAAAATACCCGAAAAACGAGGGAAAAATACAGTTCGGTCTTACCGAATACTTAAGGGAGAGAAGAAAGAAAAGAGAAAAAAAAAGAGGAAAGGAGGAGAGATAAAGGAAGAGACTTTTTCTTTCTCTTTATAAGAGGAAAGAGGAAAGAAAAAAGGAGTCCTCCTTTCCTCTTTCCTCTTTTTTCCTTAAAAGAAGAAAGGGAAAGACGGGAGAGTTTTTCTTTTCTCCTCCCTCTTTCCTTCCCCCTTTAAATCTCTCCTCCTTTCCTTTTTCCTCTTTCTTCTTTTTCTTCTTTCTTCTTTTTTTCTTTTTTGGAAAAAGGAAAAAAGAGGAAAAAGGAAAGGAGGAGAGATCAAGGAAGAGGCGACTAGCCGTTGCTGCGTTAAAGCCCTGTTTCAAATGTACAGGTAGAGTCGTACACAATATCAACATATTTTCATATATATTCTTAGGAGAACTAGACGTTGTAATTCTTCTACAGGAGATAATTTCTCGTGGTAGATCTAGCTAAACAAAATATTTGCCTTTCTGATCATGTGCTTTCACTTCGCTCTTGTCGAGAGAAAACACTTTCCATTCCTCGACATACCACATCACTTTCCAACAATCCATTTTCTGTTCAACATGTCAGACTTTGTAATGAACTATCACTTCATAAAAAAATCACGTTTTTTCGCCACATGTAATAAACGCCTGAAACATTATTTTATATCCTTTAAACTCCTACATTTTTTATTCCTTTTTTTTCCTTGATTTTCCTTTTGTCACCTTTTAAAGTCTTTATCCATTCCTACATTCCATGCATTCCATTTTCATTATATTATGTAAAAAACGAAGATATTTTTGTAAATAAACTTGTCTATACAAGATCTATATGCCCACTAAAAAACAGCTGTAATTTAAAAGTATGTAAATTTATGCACATTTTTTTTTGATGGATGGAAGATATGCCTTTTGTAGTAAGTACTTTTCGTACTCCAATTTTCAATAAATAAAATAAATCAATAAGTACTAGCTAGTATGGTTTACCAAATAAACATGAAATTCCATACGGATTGGTAAATATAACAAATAACTATAGTGATTACTTAAAATAACCACCAATGACTGTGTACTAGTCCTGTAAATGTTTTGATTAATTATTTTCTAATAATTACTTCATCTCTTTTTTTATATATCGGTCTATCTACCTATTGATACCTTTATTTCTGTTGTTATGTATAATGTATATTCCTACTTGTTCTAGAAAGTTACTGTTTTTGACTTCAATATTTCTTTCTTACTATATTCACGTATTGCAAATAAAGTATTGTATTATTTATAACCTTTTCCTTAAGTCATATAATACATCGCATGTTACTCCAAAACGTATTTTTGCTGTTATTTTGTTATGTATACAAAAGTTATAAGTTTTGTTGTCTGTATTTGCCACTTTTGAATTTTATTTTAATGATTTTATTTAATATTTTTTTAAAGGCTAAAGCCATTAAACATGTAAATAAATATGTACCCAGGGTAAAAATAAGTGAAATGACTCGGCATTTTATCATCATTCAAACAACTCTTTAATTATTTTAAGCGAATATATATTTAAACTCCGAGGATGAAATCTTTGCAGCCCGCCCCTGAATCCTTTCGAATCTTTTAAATTTAAATAAAATTCCCGGCGTTTAGTGTATCTTTGTATACTTTCAGCAGAATCCGCCCAAGTCGTGTTCCCGCTAGGGCGGGAGGACCCAACTTGAAGAATTATCTGAAGAAGTCATTTAAATATACAAAAACATTTTATCCCTTCCGCTAAACGTTAAAATCGCATTTGTGCTTTGGCTGCTTCATTTCGTCTACCTTTAACCAATCCTTTACTGATGAAGTAACGTTACTGAATGATTGTTTATTCATACTACAGTACCTACAGTATCTCAAAGCCATAAAAGTGAACTAAACCAATTGGATTTCCGTATTACGAGCCAAATGGTATATTCGCGTTGTCAAACCGTTATGGTCGTTAAGTGTCTCTTAGAGTACTTGTGCATTTGTAGTTAGCTATTCAGATATGTCCACGTAGCAACTACATGTGTAAATGTAAATAAAATATCACAGGTTTATTGAAAACGTGCTTCACATTGCAATATTTTATTACAAGTCGATGGCTGGCACCTATAGCAAACTCTTTCTATCTCTGGCGACCGTCCGTCTAAGAAAGACAATGGTGATCGAGTTCTTAATTTAAAAACAAATGTGGCAAACAGTTTTTCCAGTGACTAAAGTCTTTATGGGACCTACACATTCAGCCACATCTTTCACACTTCCAGGTTGTGAGGAGGGCTCCAGTAGGTAGCTGCTTTGCTTGCTGTTTTCTAAGCCTTAAATTTTCCAGCCAGGGGTCATAGTGTGCCGCTTTACCCTTCTTTTCGGCTCCTTTTAACACATGTATATCCTTTGCGAGACCTTACCTATGATCACCGTTAAAGAAAAAAGCCTTTATGTTACGTTTACAGACGTCTTCAAATTGCAATTGCTGACCACCGTGGATCTTTTGGCATCACAGAGTTCTCCGTACGTATAGCAGACTAACGGTTCTGCTTTCATGCGGCAAAAAAGTAATAGCATATGCTGATTAACAATGTATTGCCTATGACCCATAAGAAAATAATAATGTAAATGATTATCTAATAAAAATTACGTTCAAGTGAAAATTAATTTAATTTGAAAATCATGCCAAACAAAAATGCCCATTTAAGGAGAATGACGCATCCAATTGTGCAAAATTTGAAGCAAACTGTATGTTTTTCGAGAATATCGCTTCAAATTTGGAAAATTTTAAACAATTTTTGAATTTTTCAATTTATTTCAGACATTTGCTGAAATGAGTTTGAGAATGCAAATTCTGAAAATAGCAGACTGTTTGAGAAAGACCAAACTAAAAAATATTCTGTTCAAATATGGAGGTTTGTTATGCAGAAATCAGCCCGCCATTGAAAAGTGAAACTGAGATAATAGCACTTTTGTGAAAAGAGTGAATGATCAAATCTACACAACAGTTAAAAAAGTTTTTTACTTTGACTGCATACATTCGTTTTTTATAAAACAAAAAAGAAATAAGTTATATATTTGACGAAGAGTTTTAATGATTTTTTAAATCTAGTTGACCGCAGCGCGTTAACAGCCGGCCCTAGTAAAACTATGACGTATGTTGTGTCATTATGAATTAAACGTATTATTTTATATTTTTATTAGGGTGCTTATTGTAAAGAACCACTTGATTAATTTGACATAATAACTTTTTAGTTATAAAGGAATTATGGCCTTTTTTTAAGTCTTGCTGATACACAACCTGAAATATGCATTTTGCAGAAAACTACCAGATCTAATATTGTTTGATATCTCATTCGAGGTGATATGTTAGGTTTCATAATTCGAATGAGTAAACACTTTGATAATCCAAAGGCCCTAATTTCATTATATTATACATTTGTCAGAAGCCATTTGAAATACGCATCTCAGATATGAAATCCCCAGTATGCCATATATAAGTAGAATAGAAAATATTCAAAACAAATTTATAAAGTACCTTTAATACAAAACCGGTATTTCTTATGTATCTACTCTCACTGCCTCCATCTTCCATAGAATCATTTCTCTACAATACCGCAGAGTGTGTGCGGATCAACTACTGCTTTACAAAATTATGACAGGAATGGTTGACTGTACAAAGCTGCTTGGTTTAATAACAATACATGTGCCAGCCAGGATTTGTAGACGGTACCACCTGTTTCATGTACCAATAAGTAAAACATCGTATGTTAAAAATGCTTTTTTTCGTAGGACTTTTTCAGTGTACAATACAAAATTTAAAAATATAAATTACACAAACATCACTCTGTCAGATTTAAAATTTACACTAAAAATGCATTATGTAACTTAGTAGACATTATAATAATAAATATGTACATCTCCCTTCCCCTCCTTATCCTCTCTTCAAGCGTCTTTGTCCTAATCCCGTCCAATTTACTGTAACTTAATGTTCCTAAAATATTTTTTTTTTAAATCTTTGATTATTGAGTACATGAAAATAACATTTTTATGTGTATAAATTGTATGTATTTATTTGATATGTAATATATTTTCTTTATTAACTTTGTATACTATGTGGAAATCTGTTATTAGTTCTGAGTTTATACACTATGTATGTTTGTTTACTATAAATATGTATGTAGAACTGTTGATTTCCAAATAAAATAAAATAAAAATATTGTTTTTCAATTAATGCATTTGTAAAATTAAAATATTATTTTTTTTATCTACTTCAATTTATTAAATAAAACTAGATATCTGGAGGCATTCATTTTCCCATCAGCATCCATACTGTTAACTAAATAATCTTTATTCGTAAAAATACACAATCGATCGAAACAAAATCGTAATACATATATTCGGATGTGACGCTCAACTAGATCCTTTGTTCCCCCTTGAGTTCCGCGCACGCGCCAGTTGACGCGTTATTATTGGTTATGCCTAGAGCGCCATTGTCACCCCTAGCGGTCGATCATTAAAGTTATACGTGTGGCGCAAATATTCAAATATTAGCTTACAATATCGCAAGATTTTCTGGTGCTGTGGGTGTTTTCTGCAAATTGAGAAATGCAGTTTTTGTGATCAGCACTAGTTTTCAGATGGTGATAATTATTACAGTTTTTTGTATGAAAATGGCCTGGCTGTTTTAAACAAAACATGGTATAGACGTTTTTGTACCCGATAGCACTAAAATATCATTGTTTACAAATTTTAAACTGGCTGCTTTCTGCATTACTACGTTTTTACAGTACTGATTTTGTCATGTTGTGCTAGCCAAAAATCTTTAATGTATTAGGAATCACGGCGTTTAGATGAAGAAGTTCAGTGCTACGGGAAATTATATTTTAAAAGTTTTTTTTTTATACGCTGTAAAAATAAGAGCATTTAATTGTACGACGAAGTTTCTCTAAAATGTATGAAAAAGTTAATAACCATTAACTACTTTCAATAACTCACCTATCATGAACTTCCAACATAATTATACTAATACTATTGAATAAAATAACTGTTATATATCAATTGAAGACATTTTGTTGGCTATAAGCAAACTTACTGATAAAAAATATATTGGTCCTGATGGTATACCCGAAATAGTACAAACAAACTGTAAACTTGCTTTTGCTAAACCATTGTTTATATTGTTTAATTTATCATTGACATCGGGAAAACAATCTGCAAGTTGATGTACTCTATACTGACTTTTCTGAGACCCTCGACAAAGTCGATGATAAAATTCTATACTCTAGACTTTATGCTTTTGGCATTAGAGACCCGTTCCTGTCGTTAGTAAAATTCTATCTCTCCCAAAGAAAACAAAGTGTCATGATTTATATTTTAACCTCAAATAGTTTAATGTTTACACCAGGTGTACCGCAAGGTGCTCATTTAGTCCCCTTTCTTTTTAATTTATTTGTAAATGAGATTGTTAATGCGTCCTCTCCCACAAAATTTTAGCTTTTTGCTGACGATAATAAGACTCTTAAAGTCATTAAAAATGTTTGTCTCTGTCTTGTTTTACAAGATGATACAGATTATTTTCATGTCTGATGCAAAATAAATAACCTTGGATTAAATATAAACAAATGCAAAATAATTTCTTATCGTAGATCTAAAAAAAATATTGTTTTTGATTATAAACTTAATGACCAAATTATTTCCGTTGTAACTTCAATAAGAGATCTTGAGGTGATTCTAGATAACAAACTATTTTTTTATGAATACATTGACTATATACTCGTAATTAACAAACCTCTTGAATATTTTGGATTTATTAATAGGGCTACATCTGATTTTGAAAACATATTAACTCTAAAAACACTTTACTGCTCATTGGTTTGTCCCATTCTTGAAAAGGCCTCCGCAATACGATCTCCTTCATATGTTATTCACATAAATCGCATAGAATCAGTTCAGCAAAAAAATATCAAAAAAATTGCGTACAAACTAGGAATCACAAGAGATCACTATAACTATACCGACATGGAACTTTTCCTGAATATATCCAGTCTCTCACAACGTCGATTTAGTGCAGATTTAATTTTCATGTTTGAAATACTTAACAGTTTATTTGATGTTTCGACTATTCTCTAACGAATATATCTTAATGTTCCTTCACGTAGACTCAGAAATAATGAAATTGTGTTCCTCGGTCATCACAAGACTAATTATGGTTTCCACGCGCATCTACCGAGAATGATTAGATTTGTAAATGAAAATCAAGATCTAAATTATTTTGATTGTCAATTGAGTTTTTTTACAAATAGACTGAAGAAATATTCCCAAAAAATTGACTTAATATTTGAATTCTGGATTCCATAATACTTGTCTAATGTTTTAACTTGTCTTTGCTGTTCTTTATTATATTTCTTATTTTATTTGTTACTATCATATTATTGTTTTTCGTTACCTGATTTGTTTAAATTGAACATTGTCCGTAATTTTTTCAAATAAATGACCTCACAAACTCTTCCAAATCAAACAATAATAGAGTTTTGTGGTAGATTTCTGGTTTCCGGGGAGCTAACTCACCAATCAGGACAACACTCACCGACGAGAACTAGTAAAGTCACGCACGAAGTAATAAAAAAAATACCAAATTTTGAAAAAATCGCGGCGATGATAATACTATAAATAAAAAAAAATATTAAGGCTTACTACGATAGTCTATTAAAAATAAAAAAAAACAGTGATCGAATGAAACTTTTTTTTGTTAAGTCGTCTAAGACAACTTTTGATAAAATAAATCAAGACTGGGACATTTGTTGGCAGACCTTAGGATTTCGGGCAATGCGGAGTGGAATATTTGTAAAACGCGGAATGAATTGGTGCAACGTAAATTTTTGAAATCGTTAATGTTTAGAATTTGATCAAATACTTTCATAATTAACTATTATGATCGTTTAGAGTTCTTTTATATCTCTAGGCTGGTTTGATATTCTTGCACAAATTAATATCTAACTTTATTGATGCCCATGATATCCTTGCTCAGATATACCTTGCGTACCCCTGTCTTTGCTGTGAGAAATTATAAAACTAACAAAGGATTCTTTTCTCCTCTGCCAAGGATCCTCAAAACAGTGAACGAAATCTCATCAAACGGTACTGTCGATGTGTTCCTACAGCAAGGACAAGCATTTAAGAAGCAAGTGATGTTGTCACTCTTGACTCGCGATGACACACTCGCCATGTCCGCCTAAATTATACCATATTTATACCTTTTGTCAATTATACCTTTTGTAAATTTAAATAGATTTTAAGACTGTTTAGATAAAGTGTTATATATATTAATTAATGCAAATCTGTTAGGGCGTGCACAAGCCTGTTGATTAGTTTTAAAAAAATGTATTAAAAAAACATAATTAGATCTTTAGTTTTCAGTATGAAAAGATAAATTTTGTCTTAGACATCTTGTCGAGATCTTAAATTAGAAATGTGAATTCACCCACGTAATAAAGAATGCACTTAATCAAAAGAATACAGTAGTGTGCAGTAAAAACTCCACCCCTATTACAAATGTTATCTCTACGAGGATTTTTACCTCCGCTAAACGATGTGCATATTTTTTCATTCCTTAAGCTACCTTTAACGATTTTGTCTTACCGCCGTTTATCATCAAAACGTTCACCGACATTTTTTCTGCAAATTAGAATGGTTACTTTTAAAAAAATAATGAAAAAACTACTGCTTGTAAATTTGCCGCTACTTTAATTAGGAATTGGATAATTTTATGTTTGCAACATGTTCAGGAAAATTCAATAAATCTTTGTTTTTTTTTCAAATAAACTATCATTTTGCATTATTCGCTTTCCGCACCTAATGATGCATAAAGCACTGCATTGGTAAACCAATAGCAGCGCATCTTGATAATTTTTTTGACATGAGGGTAAGATGATTAGTCTGATGCCAGTCCAGGGACTATGAAATAGTCTAGTGCAAAAACACATCTTTTAAATAAAAATTTGATGTCAACCATGTCAGAAATCGAAGCCGAGACATTTTGCATGGCAGGCAAATGCGCTGACCACTTACACTACGAGGCCGAATATATGTGCCGAAATAGCACTTAAATATCGAAAAAAAATATTGATATTTGAAGTATTAACTTTGTGGTCAATTATTAAAATTGATATTTTAATTAGTGCATCTTGGTGTTAGCTTCTAATAGCCTGTCTCATCGGCGTGTTGGTTTTATACATTAGTACAACTACTCAACTACTATGGTGAAGCAAAGCAAAATTATTATCCAACAGATGTTCAGCTCGATATATAAACATAAATTAGAACACAGCTATCTAACAAGATTGACATCTGTTGATGGCCTAGTAGTACCAAAATTTAAAAATAAATATGGACAACGTACGTTGGATTATATTGTTCCAAAAGTATTTAATTTGTTGCCACTTGACATGAAAACATGTCATTGTAAAAATAAAATTAAGTTTCTATTACGTAAGTGGTTAGTAGATAAAACGTTCCTTTATTGATTTATTATTTATGTAATACATTTCTTATATTTTTTATTTATTATTATTTTTTTACATTTATATATGTATTTTTTTTTTATTTTTTTTTTTTTTTTTATCCCTCATTGAATACATTTTTGTTATTTTCTTGGGTTAACCTTTTCTTTTCTTTTATTACTTTCTTACTTTCATATTTCATTTACATTTTTTAGATCTTAATTTTAATATGTACTTTTAATTTTCTTACTATTTTTTTTTTCTGTAGATATGAATTGAAATTCTCGATTTACTTTACTTTGTTTAATTTATTTTCTTATCTTGTTTTGATTACATTTATGAGCACACACTATTTATATATGTGTCTATTTTTTTTTTCTTATATTTAAAATATATTTAAGTAAATTACTATTCTTTAATTTTAATTGTATTATTTTACTCTACTTTCTTACTTAAAAAAAATATCTTTAAACTATTTTTATGTTTATTATTTTATTCGTATACAGTATTATGTCTGTACTCTTCTTATTTGATTATTAATTAAAACTAATGTCTGAGCACCCGATGACAAACTATTATTGAATAGTTTATCGGGACAAAATATATCTTAATACTTTGTTTTCTTTATAATGTATTAATATTGTAATAATATGTATATTTAATTGAATAAAGACTCTTTAAAAACAAAAAAAAAAACAAGGTATATGGTGAGATTAGCATGTTAGTGTATTTAGTGTCCTGAGGAAGGGACGGCAACGTCTCGAAACCGGTAGACATAGAATACAGTAGAGATGGTAAAAAAAACGAAATAGGATATTAATTC
Organism: Micrasema longulum; assembly: GCF_059751315.1. NCBI lineage: Eukaryota > Metazoa > Arthropoda > Insecta > Trichoptera > Brachycentridae > Micrasema > Micrasema longulum. Next base: position 30,330 of record NW_028279260.1, read on the forward strand.
ACAAATTGAAATGATTTTTTACAAAGAACATATTTTAATTTTTTTAATACAGCTAGGGCAAAACCGTACTTATGACTCTTCAAGCGAAAGAAAAAATTAAGAAACAGTTTCACATATCCTGACAAATTTGTTTTTCTGAATTAGTTTCAGCAGCTATTTTTTTAATTTATTTTTTTTATATTTTTTTATTGGGGATATCAACAGTAATAGATGTAACAAAAATATAAAAAAAGAAATATACGGAGAATAAAACCAATAACAGATATCCACAGAAATACATTAAATACACGTATAATACATACTAGTGTGTTTGTGTGAGTGTAATTGAGTGAGAGGTGGGGTGAGTGGGTGTTATATTGGAATGAAGGTGGGCATGTGTGTAAATATTGCACAAGTGTCAAGTGTCAAGTGTCAAAAATATAAATATATATAAAATATTAAGAATTAGAGACAAAATACAATAAGACTTTATTATTGAAACTAAGTATGTTTTAAGACGCGCATTTTAAATGTTATTTTTTTACAATCAAATTGATCAATAAATAATAATAATAAAAATAAAAAAAAATTCGTACCAATTTTTTTACACACGATATTGTTATTTTGAAGACATTTCATGAAACAGTTTAATTTGTGAAATTGTAACTGTTACTGCTCCTCCTTTTATAACCATAACGTCCATTTCTAGTTAGTTAGATTCGCATGTTAGTGTAATAAATAACTTCATTGGAAGCCATTTTTAAAAGGGCTTGAATCATTTACCAAAATTCATAAAAGCATCGCTGTTTTTTATTTTGACTTTTCTGTTCATATTGAAAAACTTAATACGTGCAGTTAGAATAATCAGTTTTTCAATATATTTGAACATTTGAATCGTGTATCTATTCTGAAAAATAGTATTTAAAAATGGTGTAGAAATCAAGTAATTTTTCGTAAAAGAATTTCTATGTCTAGCCATAGAGAAGCAAAGCACTGCAGCTGTAATTAAAGAAATACGAACGGCCAAGAAATTACCTCAATTCAAACGTTTGTGCTAATTAAGTTGCTACTCTTTTTACTCAATTAACTTGGCCATCTAAAAGCTACAATATTCAAGTATTACCTCCTTCCTGCATTTTTTAATTGAACCTTTAGAAATTTTCATCGAAATATAATACTTTTATTCGATTGGTTTTAAAAAAAAATAAAATTAAAAGGATAAAATTAGCAATACAAGGCAGACGTGGTTTTATGTTTCATTTGACGGAAATTGTGAGAATGAATTGTAATTCAGATATTTAGTAAATTATCTGCGTTAGATTGATCATCTTACTTTCATAGTACCTAATCAATGCCCAGTTAGATGAAGGTACATCATTACTCCCCCTATCCGTACTTAATAGTGCAAAGGGAAAAAACCTTATTATGATAACTTATTACGTGAAGGTATGGTGATTAGTCTTGCGCTTCATGTGCGCACCCAGGGACAGAGAAATATTGCGGTCAAAGCACTGCCTCCACATATCGGAAAACCGTATTGAAGACCGAAAGTCTTTCTATTAGTTTTTGTGATACAAAAAGTTTCTAGAAAAAAAAAAAAAATTAAATGAACAGCGATTTACATTGAATTAAACTCTTCTGCTTTCATTATTTATGTTGGATATTCTCAATAATTCTAATGGCCATATTTACAAATGGCCAATTTTACAAATGGTAGCAAAAACTTTACTAATTTAACATATTACAACAGAGCTAAAGAACATTTTAAAGAAGGTAATATGGAAGTCTGGGCCATCTTCTCTCATAAAATCTCCCATAAACTATCAACATTTATTTTTAATTTAGATAATCAAGATTAACTAAAAAATATTTTTAAACGTTATTGATATTTTACGCTTGAGAATATGATGCTAAATTTCATGTTTCTATTTTGAATTTAAAAGTAAAATTAAAAAAATATAATCTTGTTGGTCACACAGTGTTTTACAAATAATATATCTTATATTGTAGTACTTATTTCAAAACAGGTATAAATCTAAATATTTTCTACCAATTTAAACCATAAGATTCATCTTAATCTGGTTCTCTTACAGATATAAACGTTTTCAAATAAATAATGAACTTTTCTCAATTTTGTTTACAAAGGCAAACCAATCTAGTGGAAAGCTACGTCCCCGGGGCGGATGGAATACGTTTAATTCGGTTAATTATTTACACCGGGAATCTCATTTCATTCGTTTACAAATCTATTCTCAAAACAAAACATGAAAAACAAACAGTAATTGGATAAAATGATGAAGACATGAAGCAATTTACCTGTGAAATTAAATAAATTAGCGGTGAATCTTAGCGGATCGCTAGCTCCTTTGAGGTAAGAGAAACTCAGCTTTGTAATTATTCGATTATAAATTTAGGAGATTTTTCTCTAAACAAGAAAGAAAATTGTCGGTATAAAAATACAGAGCATAAAGAAATCTTAATTACGCTTTAATTCAAACGCAATTAAGCGTTTTATAACATGACTTAGAATTTAACTTAACACAATACGAATTTGACTCTTAAAAAGCATTTACGGATTATGCACATTGAAATCTTAAAACCAATATTCAAATGTATCTAAGAAAAGGAAAATATGAAATTTAAAAAAATATAATAATTAACGTTCTATTTTTAACATAACACTCGGTTGCGGACTCACCGGCCGCAGGTCCGAGGTTCAAACCCCACACTACCCCAACTTGATTTCTATTCTCTAATAGTGAGTTATTTACAGCTCGTCGAAAATGGCCACCAAAAATTTTAATATTCGGATAAATTATAAGAACGCTAATTAAAAAAAAAAAAACATCTATTAATTTCGTAGTTTCTAGACTAGTATCTGAAATTATTCGGTGCATTAGTTTTTATGGCTTAGACAATTTCTTATCTTACACAACGTCCACATAGACTGCTCTACACATTACAATATTCAGGACCAACTTGCCAATGCCTTTTGGAAGAGATACCTCTACGTTGAACAATGATGCTTTGGGTATGAATCTTTTTTACGTCAAAGAAACATTTTTTTAGTAGGTATGTCAAAATCTCATAGAACTAATAATTAGGAGTACACTCAAAATATATGCGGTAGTAAAAATTAATACAAAACCCTTTAAATTTAAATTATTCGTCGACCAGTTTTAAGGTCACTACCTCATCTATAAGACTTATACCGAAATCTTTAGTGGTTTATATTAACTAATAAATTTTTAAAAATTGGAATGTCGTACAAGAAAGATAATAAAATCGTTTTGATTTTTAAAATATGCTTTTTGTAAGAAATGCGTATTAAAAAGATTTTATATTTTATATAAAATTAAAAATCTGATGTAATGACTTGCGTGATCTTGCATTCATACACCAAACGATTGGAGATACAATGCAGAATTACTTTGACCGCAGAATAATTATATTTCTCAATAAATATCTTAACGACCTTAAAAGACTTCGTGAAGCTTCGTAAATTATTGCACCTTTCCGTCTACTATTACCTGTAAACTGATAGGCTTAAGTTCCTTTAACAAGATTGTTCTAGAACTCTAAGCCGGCGGGATCAATTGGAGGAATTTTGGCAAAGTTTTATGTAAATCAAGGATTTACCTCCAATCAATCAACAGTTTAGGCTCGTTTAGGGGATTGGCACTTGAGAGAAGAGCTTCCTTACTTACATGTGTTATATAGAGGGTGGCCCCGAGTAGGGGGGAAGATAAAGGAAACCCAATAATGGTACTCGCGGGGGTAGTATCTACAGCTTCCTCACATCTTAAATTGCCAGCTAGAGAGATGCAAAGAAAAGGGATCGAACTTTTAACTAGAGGCATTAATAAATCATCATCATCGTCATCGTACCCTTTCCATATAGGGCGCTGCAATGGTACTCCAATAGCAGGATATCTTGTTTTTTTTTTTTTTCACGGTAAAATTATTAGTCTTACGCTTCAGGTGCCAGTTAAGGTGCAATGATATGTTCTAGTGTAAAAACACATTTCTTAATAATCATTTAATATTGACAAAATCGAATCCGAAACCGAAATCAAATCTTGCATGGTAGGCAAACCCACTGACCATTAGACCTTGAAGCGGACAAATGATTAAATAATGAGATATTAAATTTATTTGCACATCATTTATTCATTCACAAAACAGTAAAGTAAAATTGATGTTTGAAAAATACATTCATTACACTTAAAATTAAAGTTAAAAAGTAACAAATTTCTTTTTAGTAACTAATTTTTATTTTTTATAACCGACGCGCGACGGTATCGAAATCGGTAGGGAATAAAATAAAGTGGAAGTTGTCAGAAATTAAGTTGTTTAATTTTTTTCTTAGTTTAATTTAACAGAAAGGAAAAAAGTTTTTGATAGGAGATATGGAAGTCAAGGCATTCACAGGGCCTATGACCTATCACTGGTAATTGAAGAAGAATTTAGGAATTCGTGGAAAAGTGTTTTCAGGCGTTGACTAGTAGGTGAAATAATTCAGCCGGATGAATCTCACTCGTAACAATAAAGGTCTCAGCTCTTTTACTTAAATCAGCCAGTGACAGATCATGAGCCCTGAAAATGGCTACACTTCCATATTCCCTTCTCAAAAATGTTTTCCATTTCTGTTGCAATAAATTTAGAAAAAAATGAAACAACTCAATTTGTAACTACTAACTTTGTTTTTATTACCTACTGGTTTCGGTACCGTCGGTAATAAAATGAAAAATAATTGTTTTTAAACCAAGTTGTCACGTTTTAATTTTAATTATACTTAGTGACCACAAAATTAGTTCCTCAAATATAAATTTGAATGATAGGCAAACGCGCTGACTACGACGCCGTGACGCCGATACTGTTTTGCTTCTGTTTTAAAATAAATACAAAATATTCTAATAAGTAAATTCCAAATAAATAAATTGACATATTATAACAGAGATGAAGAACATTAAAGAGAAGGTAAAAAAGAAGTCTAGGCATCTACAGGGCTTATGACATGTCAATGGCTGGTCAAACCAGCTCCCCAGGGAGTTGAATCCAGTCCTTGTCTACAAAAATTTGGACAAACTCAAAATATTGTTAAATAAATAAATAATAATATACACGATTTTCCATTTGTTCTTATTGAGGAATAATTAAATAAATATTATTCTTTACCTAACGCTAGGTTTTAATTATGTCCTGAAAATTATCGAACGCCTTGGCGTTCTCCTTGGAGAAGGGAAAGGGGGCAACGAGCCTTGTCGCGTCATGCCGTATCAATATTGCCGTGCAAAACGCGTAGTATAGTAAAAAAGACCAATCTGTCTACGCCAATTTACCTTGAATTAAAAGACCTACGTCGCGCCCTTTTACGATGCTTCACATTTACTTATCGTATTCAAGAAAAAACATTTAAAATTTTTAATTCTCACCAAATACCGGTCAAGTGCAAAAATCTCAAGACAAAACGGGTGGTTTGTGCCGCTTCTATACATATTATTTATATATTTATTATATATACGGCCTAAGCCAATTACAATAGTTATATGAAGAAACATAAATACAAGAAACTAAACAAAAATAACATAAAACTATGTAGTAAAGACAAATAAGGGCAATACAATAATGATATACAATATGAAGCTAAAAACAAAAGACATAAGACGAGCTAAACCATGCCAATCTGTGTCTTGGGTCTAAAAGGGTCAATATAGGATTAAATTTTTTTCTTCTTAACATTTCGAAGAGGATCGATTTCAATAAAAATACACACATATTTACATACACATACATATGAGGGTATTAAAAGCAAACTTAGAAATCTCCATTTAATAAGTTACTGAGATATTTGCAAAAAAATTTGAAATAATAACTGTGAGATTTCTAACTATGCTTCACAAACTCAATGAAGAATGCTAAATTAGCGGTGTCGAGTAGTATGTAAATCTTTTTATGCAAGATTTAGAGACGGTTTTGAATTATGCTATTATTTAGGTAGGTAGGTTTTTACAAAAAGTTTATTTTGGCATCAATAACTAATTTTTCGCTTTTGGTGGAGATTTCAAAGTTTGCTTTTAATACCCTTTTATGTGGTAGTGTTTTTTTATTGAAAATAGTTCAAACACCTCAAACAATTTATTATAACGTCGCAAAATTTTTGTGATTTACAGCATTAGCCCTTTTAGACCCAAGCCACATATATATATTTTTTATTTTTTTTTATTTTTATTTTTATTTATTAATAAAACATATAAGACATGAATATCATGATATTATATTCCCAGGAGTTGTACGAAAAAACTCATTTGGGACGGTACATAAAAAAAATAGTACATTTCTTGTAACAATACATAGTATACATTTAAACAATAAAATTTTTAACAAATTTTAACAATCTATGAACTTAATATTAAAAAAGGAAAGAAAACATTTACAATCTGTGAACTTAATATTAAAGAAGAAAATAAAAACATTCAAACAATCTGTGAACTTAATATTAAAAAAGAAAAGAAAAACATTTAAACATTCTGTGAAATTAATATTAATACTTGTTCCATGTTTCGTATACAGATAATTATCTTATTTAAAGACTTGACCAACAAAACTTCACATGTGCCTTATGAAACCACAGAAACCGCACAATTAAAATATTCGCAGCTGCAAACATTTGCTTTTGTGAAGTGTAATAACCATCGCCAAAGCGATGAGACATTACTAACAATAAATTTAATGATTTACCAGCCAAAAAATATGTTTACAAGCTGTTCTGAAGAAATTCCGATACGAAATCACATTTGATCATCAAAGGACCGATCGACAGTCGCTATGTTGTCTGGTGGCGACATTGTTGAACGAGTTTTATTACCGCGAGGGGAGACTCGTAGACAGGCCCTCACACGAAGAAGAAAACGTCTAAGAAAGAAGTGAAAAGATCTGAGTAGAAACTGGGTAGAAACTGAGAAGCTGTTTTGCTGAGTTAAATTCACCAGCAAAACAACTTAAAAATTACAATTAAAAAGTATTATTAATATCAAAAGGAATGTATACGAGGACTGATAAAAACACGGCTAATAATTTTTCATGGCCGCAACTGCTGGCGCTGCATCAATTTGAAGTAATAAATCTGATCCGTTGAGATAGTCAGTACCAAGTTAAAACAAGTTATGACTGTATTATATTCAGAGTTGATGATTTCTCCTCTAATATACAATATTAAAACACTATTTCATACGTACCAATAACAAGTTGTACACAAATAATCTGCGAGAAACACTGATATAGTAAATATTCACAATATAAAATTGCTATTAAGAAATAAATCGTGGAGGTGGGTTGCGCACGGATCGATGAGTGAATCAAGCCAAATAGGCATTTTTTTGTAGTGTACATGAAATTTGGTCAACAGATCTGTATAAACTGTTTTTTTTTTGTTGATATTTTATTTTATTTTAAATTATAAAATTATTAATTTTTTACAGTTTTCAAAATTTTAATTGTTATGTTTTAGCTAAAACTAAAATCCCACCAAGCCACTTTCTGTAGCTTGTTGGTGGTTATGTTTTTTTATGATTATTTAAATTTATATTGCTTATTGTGTAAATGGTACTTAGGTTTTATAGGTTAATTACGTTTTTTTTTTTGTTATGTTGACTTTGTTAACTCTTGTGTGGCTGTGATGTCACACTAGTCGACATAGGACACAAAACTTGATATATCTATCTTATTTTTTTTAAGTATGAATTCGTATTTTCTGTAATCTTTAATTGGACATTTTTACACCCGATTTAAAAAGTACAATTTATAAAACTATGCTTAATGTTAATACAAAAAATATTTATCCTTGCTGCGCGAAGAATGAATGTCCGTTAATTCAGCAACTTATCTATACAGATACCTTATACAAGGGAGAGCATGAACATAGAGGTCATAATAAGGAAGACAGAGAGGTTGTTTTGCGGCAAGTGTTGTCTAAAACAGATTCAGTCTTCAATCGGTTGATGACAGTGATGGGGGACGTACGCGCGTTGTCACGTGGAGTATTAGTGATTTTTTTTTTTTTTTTGGTATAACTGGGCTAAATTATACAATTGTTTGCTTAAAATATGAAAAAATAATTACTAAACAGTATGTGTTCATGTTTTTTTTTTCCAATGTCTGAACTTTAGAATATTCCGCCTTTTACTAGTGGTAACACGATGTTACATCACCGCGCGCAAAGGGATTATTTACCACAGTATTTTAAGAGTTAAAGAACTAATTTAAGGCATGTTTCACTGTTAGTAAAATGTTTCCCTCGGCAAGGGACACCCGTATAAAAAAAATACAAACATTTTAAAATCATTAATAAATAAATCAATAAATTGGAGATACGTTAGTGTTTTAAAGAGTTTTATAATATGGAAGCTTCACTGGTCTGTTAAAATTAAGCCTAATTTTGCACACTCTAAAACAATAAAATTCTACTGTGTGTTTCCTGAATAAAAGAAAATAAGAGAAGGAATTCACAATTATTATTACTCTAGATCATCCGCCTTTCGCTTTCATTTTGCTTATACTTCATTTTATTCGCAATATTTGTGTTTTTTAAATCATTCACATAATAAAATTTTCGTCTCTTTTACTTGAAAAAAATCAACAGGTTTGTGAAATGTGGACATTTGAACATAAGCAGAATAGTGAATGTTAGAAAATGATTAAAATGGCTACTTTAACCAACCAATAATAGGTTACAAGCCTAGGCTTTCATGTTTTATTTTATTTTATTTTATTAGAAAGCCAACAGACATTTATAAATTTATAAGATATAATTATACCATAAAAACATTTCATAAAGTCCAATTAGAGACTTCCACGTAATATTGTTATTTTAAATGTTGTCACTTTAAAATTATACATAACATAAAATAACTAATCATACAAAACTTATAATATTACTAGAAATGTAAATGTAATACATATTATTTAAAATATATCTACTTTTAAATATTGTTCCTTTCTTAAAATTATGCTCTCTCTCTGATGAAATTAATTACATTTTTTATTACTTCCTAGAGTACAACCTTGTCTAAATCTAACATTCTCAAAATATTGTCGCAGAAACTTGTAAAAAGCATAAAATACAAAACATATCTGCCTTTTTCTTTTTTTGTTTATTTATCCAAAGCCATATAAATAACAATAATTTATCAGGCGTTTTCATTCAACTAATTAATTTTGTAAAACATAAATTTTCATAAATACACACTTTCTTAAATAAATGATAACTTATGTAAGAACTTTTAAATTAATTGTGTATTTTCTATGCTAAGGTATCCATTAAAATAATCTTTAGTGAACATCATTCTAGAAAGCTAATAAATGAGCCTGATGGATACATTTAAAAAATCCTAAATTTTTGCACAATAATGTTGAAAAATTTGGAGTTAGGGTGTTATACCTTGAATCAACTTTGAACACTTCAAAGTGATCTCAAGCCATAGTAAAGTAATTTCGCTGGTCAGCGGATCTATAGGTCAATCAATGGGCAACCAGGTACATAAGTATCTCGTAAGGATGTAGTTAAAATAGGTTTATTGCTGCTTTTAACTATATTATCTAGTCTTAAAACTTTGCTTTTAAAGATATTAAATACAATGTATGCAAAAAAATATTCCATTGGTGCAATGAGTTCTATTTTTAGACATTTTCTTCTCCAGATTAAGTTTTGCAAAAAAATCAAATGACTATATAAAAATATAATTATATACAGGGTAAAACTTAATGCCTTGATGCTCAAAATCCCCAGACTCAGTCAAACCAAATCATCAAAAGGGTCAAGAGTTTTAAATACCTGAGAGTATATGTTACGAAAAATAGCGGGCTTAGAGTGCGGCTTAGAGTAGCAGGTGTTACATTCATCAGAATGAAGATTGTCTGGAGATCGGATATTAACAATATGTCGGAACTTTCTATATTAACGTAATAAGATAATGGACTCCGATGACAACTGTCATCAAGCGAAGGCGATACGGTTGGCTAGGCCATATACTACGGATGCCTCCGAGACTCTAAACCACACTTGCCTACTTTACAAAGCATCATGTTATCAACGTCCTGGACTTCCACTGCTGACTGTTTGTCAGCAGTTAATGTCAAAATTATGGGATGCAAACCTAACTTCAGGGGACGCACAGAAGCTGGCAGCTTATAGAGATGCATGGAGGCTCTTTGTCGACACCTATGCTCTAACTAAAGAGCGGATATGGAAAGATGATGATGATGACATGCTATTTTATAATATTGTTTATTATTCTTCTTCTTCTTCAGCCTTCTGTCTTCCACTGCTAAATATATAAGCCTCTTTCATATCCTTCCATTTCTTTCGGTCAGTTGCTGCTTGCGGCCATTTTTTATCCCTCACCTATTCTATTTTTTAGGTCTTCCAACGCCTCGATTATTCTCTCAAGGTCTCTATTTTAATATTTTAGGGGTCTATCTTGTGGGACCTTGTCTCGCAACATATCCTACCTATTGCTACTTCAGTCCTGCTACGTGATCCATGATATCTGCTATTCTGGTTCTGTTCCTAATTTTCTCATTTTCTATTCTGTCTCTTAGGCTTTTACCAAACATAGCTCGTTCATGAATATTTTATATGGCCTTTTTTTAATTCGTCTCAAAGTACAGCAGGTATTTGAAAGGGGAAGCAACTATAAAATGGTATAATTGATAAAATTAATGGGTCACTTATATGGTTTGGTCTAATAGAACGAAAGAATGGCAAGAATAAATAGTGACGTCTCAAAAAAGTATAATAAATGCGATGTGCAAAGAAATAAATGTATTTCGCTACTATCCGTGGCCCTGTTATAGGTCCTGTCGGATATACAGATCTGGTGGCTTCTAAAAAGAATTTCAAGGCTTTTAAAAAGTTTTGTAATCATTTCGGCGAATTGATCATGTCCAATCAATTTAATCCCAGTCAGTGAAGAATTCACTTCCCTCTCTTCTCAATCCAATGAAGTACATATTATGTATTTCTGGATTACTTTCTTTCAGCACAAAGATGCTAAGGCTATCAGATTTCAGAGAGCTCCTTCGGGCAGCTTTTCTGGTTTGACAACGAGCAAATTTTCCGTGTATGTGGGCACCGCCAAGGAGACTTATGTCCTCAGATGCGGTATGCGGTATGTGGTGGGTAAGCTGTATGAAAAAAGTTTAATTCTGTTTGCACCACTGTATTTTAAAACGATCCTTATTATGTTACGAAAAGTGACAGCTTATAATATAACGTCTACATAATATGAAATTCTGCCATCATAAGCAAAAAGGCAGTTGTTTGCAAATGTCACATTTTGAGATATGACATTTTTTAGTATTTGTCAACATGTAACTTTAAAGAAAACTGTAAACAAAAGTAAAACGTAAATAATAAAAGTATGCTATTTTTTTTTCAGTAAAACTCAGTAGGGTCCAAATCAGAAAAATATTGAGCTTTGAGAACAGGTGTAATAATTTTGGGGGCGCGGTGGTTTGACTTTGTGAGGAATTAAGAAATAAAAAAACAGACATAACAAACACTTCTGACACTTGTCACAAAGCGAAGTTGGTGACGTTTAGCTAGGCTATATATTGCGGATGCCTCCAGAGAGCCTTTACCACCCTTGCCTAATTTATAAGGCATCAGATTCTCGACGTTCTGGACGTCCGCTGCTGACTGTTCGTCAGCAGTTCATGTCAGAACTACGGAGCAGGAATCTGATTTGGGAGGATGCACAGGAGCTGACAGCCGACAGAGATGCCTGGAGGTTTTTTGTGAACACCACACACTCCAACTAAGGAGCAAACATAGAGTGATGTTTATTTTGTTGGTAATCCTTAAATACAAAAATTCCTTAAAGAACTTTTACACTTTAACCCTTCTTTAAGTCTTATTATTTCTTTATATTTCAAACTTGAATGGCCCGTTTCCTTATTAGTATTTAAATTAAACATCTATAATGTAACCTTCAGGAACATTGTCTATATAAAGAATCACCATATCCTTTACAAAGTGATTTAAGTTTGCGCAGAGTCATAAAAACACCTCACAATAAGATCGTTAATTTCAACAAAGTTTTAAATTAGTTTTTACCCCTTTTTCGCGCTCCAAAAATTAAAGGGGTAATTTTAAATTATAGATAATGATAGCAAAAAACAGGCGAATAAAAGTGTGGTACCTACCTACCAGAACCCCATTAAGGGTTGGGGTGTAATTAAAGTACTTTGTGGTTCCAGTGCCTTTCTTTAGATTACACGCATGTTTAACTCCAGACTTATAAACTGGGTGGTCTTAAAGATCCCTTAATTTAATTGTTCTTTGAATTTTTGTTCATTTATATGAAATTGTGTGGAATACAAACGTAAGAAAGATAAACAAAAAAACATATCTGAAATTAAAAAAAACAACGTATTTTTTAAGAACCGACTTGCTTATGTACGTGTAAGTGTTTCTTTTAATCAGATAAATAAATAAGTAAAATATTTATCATGTAAGTAAGATTCATCCGGTTGAACCAATTTACCTACTAGGTAACGCCTGAAAACAATTTTCCAATTTTTATACTTCTTGTACCAGCTAGTTTAACCAACAATGATAAAGGTTTCAGTTTTTTTACTTCACCAAAGTCAACAGTTGGGGTAAGTGAATGTTTAAACATAGGCAGAACGGTGAATGTTACACAGTATATGAAGTGGCCACTTAAACCAGACAATGACTGGTCATAAGCCCTGTAAACGCCTAAACTTCCTTATTCTATTCTCTAAATGTTTTCCGTCTTTTTTGTAACAAATTCAAATCTAAATATCTCCGTAGGGAGGAAATGCAGCCTGTTTACAAACATTTCGACATCATCAAAACATTGTTAATTCCATTATGGTTTGAACTAAAATATTATTAATATTATTTTTTCATACGATTATTGGAGGCATAATTTAACCAAGACCTACAAAATTTGTGTGTAACCCAAATATACGTTTTTTTTATCAAAGAACTTTCTTATTCAATTTATTATCTTCAAATCATTAAAATAAAATTTTACTTCCCCACTTTGTGTTTATATAAGTTTCAATGTACGTACTTTTAAATTCGGTTTAAATTTCAAGAGGTGTAATCTGCCGGTTGAAAATGAATTATATTTTAGTTACATAACACTATTAGTATTTTTTTAATCAAAAACTCTTTCCAAAATTATTAGTTTAAGAAATCAAGTCTAATGCATTATGTAGGTTACAAAAAACTTATCAAAAACAATTTATTTAATGGAATTCGATACAGAATTACGGTTTTTGCCATAAATGAAATTCACTCTGGACCTGATCGACCAGTGTATAATTGACTATTTCTGTCCGTACCTTAAAGTCGCGTACTGAAATTGCAATATTATGATGAGCCAATTCCACATAAGTATAAAAAATATCACTTAATTAAATATGTGTGTGTAGTATTGTATTTTTATCTTATTTTTCTACAACTAGTACACCTTTCTACACCTTTCTACAACTAATACACCATTCTACAACTAGCACACCTTTCTACAACTAGTACACTTTTCTACAACTAAAACACCTTTCTACAACTTGTACACCTTTCTACAACAAGTACACATTTCTACAACTAGTACACCTTTCTACAACAAGTACACATTTCTACAACTAGTACACCTTTCTACAACTAGAACACCTTTCAACAACAAGTACACATTTCTACAACTAGAACACCTTTCTACAACTAGTACACCTTTCTACAATTAGTACACTTTTCTACAGCTAAAACACCTTTCTACAACTTGTACACCTTTCTACAACAAGTACACATTTCTACAACTAGTACACCTTTCTACAACTAGGACACCTTTCTACAACTAGTACACCTTTCTACAACTAGTACACCTTTCTACAACTTGTACACCTTTCTACAACAAGTACACATTTCTACAACTAGTACACCTTTCTACAACAAGTACACATTTCTACAACTAGTACACCTTTCTACAATGAGTACACTTTTCTACAGCTAAAACACCTTTCTACAACTTGTACACCTTTCTACAACAAGTACACATTTCTACAACTAGTACACCTTTCTACAACTAGAACACCTTTCAACAACAAGTACACATTTCTACAACTAGGACACCTTTCTACAACTAGTACACCTTTCTACAACTAGTACACCTTTCTACAACTAGTACACCTTTCTACAATTAGTACACTTTTCTACAGCTAAAAGACCTTTCTACAACTTGTACACCTTTCTACAACAAGTACACCTTTCTACAACTAGTACACCTTTTTACAACTAGAACACCTTTCAACAACAAGTACACATTTCTACAACTAGTACACCTTTCTACAACTAGTACACCTTTCTACAACTAGTACACCTTTCTACAACTAGTACACCTTTCTACAATTGGTAAACTTTTCTACAACTAGAATACTTGTATACAACTAGAACACCTTTCTGGAACCAGAACACCCTTCTACAACTAGTACATCTTTCTACAACTAGTAAAATTCAGTTTTGGTCAGTAAAAACGAAATCAAAATGTATGACTAATTTTATACTGTCAACTACCAGATTTATTAGCCGTTTTACTTTGATTATAGATTCAATTTCCACTTAACCGTTTTTCACAAATTGATGTTAGAAGTTTAAACAAGAGTTTTTACTGCTTTTTTTTTCTCAAATATATTTTTTTATCACTTTTTCTTTTCTTGGTTCCTCTTTCTCTCTCTTTCCAAACTCATTATCTGATCACACATTTCTCATCATTTAAATACGTATAGCATAATTTACTTTAAAAAAATAAATAAAAATGTCAATATGTAAAAACCTTATCTCCCAATTAAACCACTGTTATTTTTAATTAATTAGGTTTTATTTTAATTTAATTTTATCATATGTGTGTATCTTTTGATATATTTATGGTTTTTTAGTATAAAATGTTGACCAATCTCTTCTTTTGACCAGTGTGTTTTTTGGTTGGCTGAAAGATATTGCTTTTAGTATCAAGTCCGCCAAAGTATTTACTATTTGTATTGGAAGTTTTTAATAAATAAATCAAATAAAAAAAAACATGCATATGAAAATAAACTAATACGAGTATTTTTCATCGTCTTGCTTAGCTTTTATTATTATTATACTAACATCATCTTACTTTGCGTCATTATCCCGGTGCAAGAAAAAACTCTGAAATTAATTTATTGCGAAAAATGCTGATAACGCATTCTAATGGCAATAAATTAAGTAAAAGTTTTCCGATCCCAAAAAAAGGTGATTACGGTTTCCTCGAAAATAATTAAAATCAAATAATTACTTTACAAAAAGAACAAAGCTACCCCCGCTTCCGATGCCAGAAGAGAGGGGAGGGGGTAGACAATAATTATTATTCAAAAGACTTAAAAGATTTATTTATAATCTCAGCGGTGGGATCTTATCAGGTAATAAAATACATTTTTAATTCTACTGAGAATCCAAGCGCATCCCTCTTTGGACCTGTTATAAGGGAGAACGAGAAGACAGTATTACACGTTTGGAACGTATTAATATATTTGTTATTTTTATGAGTCTAGTATAAAACAAAAGTAAATTTCCACGAAATTATATTATTTTGTTCCTGGATATTATTTATTAAAAAAAAAAACTATTGGCTGTAATAATAAGAGGCGATGTTATAAACGAAAAGAATAATTAACAAATTACAACAGGGACGGAGAATACCTTAACTAAGGGAATATGGAAGTCTAGGCATTTACAGGGCTTATGACCTGTCATTGGCTGGTTTAAGTGGCCACTTTACACTCTGAGCAACATTCACCATTTTGCCCATGTTTGAACATCCATATTTCTTCAATTCTTCCATTTGTTGATTTTAGTGAAGTTAAAGAGCTGAAACCTTTATAATATTTTTTGGTGTGAATTTTTAAAATCTATTTATTTAATTCACGCATAATCTTAAAAATGATTTTTCAAATTAAAAACATTAAGAAACCATTTTTCAAACCGTTAATTTCATCTAAATATTGACTTATTTTATGTAAAAAGCTTTATTTAAAAAATATATTTTTTATAAGCTGTTAATGGTTTGTTCCTTTCAATCGGCGTAAGTCTATAGATCTTGTTTTTTTTTTTTAATTAGGTGCAATTTTTATCAGTCGACCAAAATTTCGGCTTCAGTTTCAACCAGTTTCAACCAACTAAGCGAATTTCGGCCAAAATACTTCCGAAACTTCAGCTCAGCTAAAAGGCGAAACCTGCAGTCAGGATGTATTGAATTACGATCAGCTGTACTCGGGTGCATCTAATGGTTAGTGGTTCGGCCGCGTGACCTGTGACCTTTAGTTTGTTTCGGCTTTCGGCCGGTGAGGAAGGCTGCTGTTGAAGAACAATTACATATAAGTTATATGTATAACATAACAAAGAACCAAACATTAAAATGAGTTAAATTACTTATTATATTTGTGTCATTTATTTTATTGTGTATTTTATTTAACACTTATTTTTAAAAACTTATAAGGATTAAAAATAAAATCGCCTAAGTTTTTACTTTTTAAATGACTTTTAACTTATTGAAATATGTTTCGATTTCGGCCGAAACCAGAACAGAAGCTGAAATTCGTTTTTTGGTTGAGAATCTTTTTTCAGTCAGTCACTAGCAATTTCAAAATAATGATTCCTGTTTTTTTCTTGTACTGACTTGCTGATTCCTGTGTTATGTCGGGACTTAATCATATGTACCGAGAGGAAAAGTTATTATACCTCTACGCAAACAGCGCACTAAATTTGGTGAGCGCGCATTTGCGGTCGCAGGCCCTATGGCATGGAATGCTCTCCCAGCAGAGGTGCGAGGCTGTGAAAGTGAAGTGATGTTTCGGAAAAAACTTAAAACCCACTTGTTCTCTAAATCATTTGAATAAATCCGTAGCACGTGACAACAAAATAAATTATTTTAATTAAATTACAAATTTAAAAGCTTCAATTAAATTAACTTAACAATAGAATCACCATGTAAAGCGCCCTTGAGGTATTTTATTACGAAAATGGCGCTATATAAGTTATCCACAATAAATAAATACCTATAAGATATTTTTTCAACAGAGATAAAGCTCTATGGAAGTTTTGGCATATACAGAGTTTATGATCTTCCATTGGCTGGCTTAAAATCACTTTAAACACTGTGTAACGTGTAACATTCATCATTCAACCTTTTTGACAGATCATAAGCCCTGTAAACAGCTTTATTTCTGTTAAAAAAAAATATTCATAACCATCCCTTTAGGAAAACATCCAGAAATTGTTTACAAATATTTTGACAAAACAAAAATATTGTTACTTGGTAATAAATTTTAATCGTTAAAAATCTATTTCGTACTTTTTAAAGTAAAATACAATTCCTAATTATGTAAATGACTCCCATGTAAAATAGGCTCTTGGAGTTAAATTAAGGCGACCGTCTAGTGGTGGCAATTTTAATTAGTCTAAGATTGTAATTAAGGACATTTTTCATTATTATCATTATTTATCTTGTTTCTGTAGTCTTATACTTCGCGAGAGCTAACTACCAACGCACATTATTTTAAGCTACAATGCTTACTATTACTTTATGCGAAAGTAAAGTCATAAAATCAAAACTTTATTTAAAATAAAACATAATTTTACAAGCTTACATTTCCGTTCGCTTTTCATAATATTTTTTATGGAAATTTAATATTTCTGGACGTTTTATGAGAAAATAAACTATATATACTCTAACACAGTTCTGTGTGTGAATTTGAACCAGAATTTTTGCTAAGTATTTTCGACTCGATAGCTTAGGTAAAAATCCTAAAAAAATAAAATCGATTTAGTCCGCCTTGAAATGTCTTTACTGTTAGCGCTGTTTTGATTAATGCTCTTTTGTGGGTAGGTATTCATATTTTGATTTATATGTGGAGCTTCTTATATAAGCTATATTATAAAGCAGTATAATAGTCTTCTCTTATTATTTCTTGCTCCTACCTTGCTGGCCTGACTCCCAAAACAACATTCGTGTTCATCAGTTTTCATTTTTAGGGTCCCTTTGGTACCAGAGCCCTCCTGATTTTAATTGTAAAACATAATGCATTATTATTGACAGTTAAAATTGGGTTTTATTTCTGGTTTGGAAATCGAACTGAAAATGACATGCATAGAACTCAACTTATTTACTCAAACTTTGCCTAACTACTTCTATGAAACAGTCTCCAAAAATATTTCATGTGTAATTTATCTTAAATCTATGTATTTGGTATCGAGATAAATTACACATGAAATTATTAGGCCTGTTTATCGGAATGAAAAATATTTTTTTTAACTTTTACGATCTATTTATGTTAGTTTGTGCGAGACTATATCGAAGGTGGAAGCAAAAGATTATAAGCGACATGTAGCCAACTTTACATAAAAACCAATCAAAGTTTTTTTATTTATTTAAAATTTTCGTTTTTATTATTACGTAGGAATTACGCCAAAATCCTAGGTTTCTCATCAAACTCGTTGATTTTTTTTATCAAAAAAAAAAAAACAAAATTACTTGTCCAGACTTTTTTGTAAAGCTGCTTTGATGTTTAGGGACTTTTGTATTTCTACCGCCGCACTGTGGACCGCGCTACATACCAGGGGTTGACATACATAGTCAAGATCAAGTGAGAATTAATTTAACCAATTAGAATAGTATATTGGGTTACTGCAATTCATATTAGAATTCAACAAACTAGAGAAAAGTTCATAAACGCTTTAAATATGTCCAAATGTTTGAAAACTGGCTGGATTTACTCCCTAGGGAGTTATTTAGATTTTAATTATAGCAACAGAGAGGGAGGCGTGCATGACAAGATTTTATTTATTTTATTTTATTTGGGAAACCAACAGTTCTACATACATTTTTATAGTAAACAAACAAATATAGAATATAAACTCAGAACCAATAACAGATTTCCACAAAGTTAGTAAAGAAAATAATAATAAATATTTTATAAATACACATAAGTTTATGCATGCACATAAAGATAATATTTTAATGTCTATAATTTTTAATAATAAAAAAAACTTTAAAAAAAAAAAACAGTGAGTTATTTTAAATTGGGTGGGATTAGGACAAGGATGCATGAAGAGAGGAAAAGGAGGGGAAAGGAGATGTAACATATTTATTATTAAAATGTCTACTAAGTTACATAATACATTTTAGTGTAAATTTTTAATTAAACAGAGTGATGTTTGTGTAGTCTATGTCTTTAAATTTTATATTGTACACTTAAAAAATCCTACGAAAAAAAACCACTTTTAACATACATACGGTGTTTTACTTATTGGTACATGAAACAGGTGATCCTATCTACAAATCCTGGCTAGAACATGTATTGTTATTAAACTAAGTAATTCTGCACAGTCTACTATTCATGGCATAATTTTGTGAAGCAGTAGTTGGTCCGCACACACTCGGCAGTACTGTAGTGAAGTGATTCCATTGTAGGTGGATGCAGTGAAGGTTGATAGAAAAGAAATACCGGTTTAGTTAAATAAAATGATAAATAACTTTAATTTAATAAAATGTATGAATGTAGAGGAAGCGAGATCTTTATGCAAAGATAGAGTGATGTGGCGTTCTATCCTCTCCGCCTACCTTTACGGGGAAACAGCGTGATAGTTTGTTGTTGTTGTTTTTAGATTAATAGAAAATAAGTCGAATACATACTGAATGGGAATAAATTAAGATAGTCAATATGATACTTAACAATACAACAAAATATTTAAATCTAATGATAAACATCTTGATTCAAGTAAAAATAAAAAGAATTTTCAAGTTGTAAAGTTTCGTACAAAAAATATCTTAATGGGAATATAGTGCGAGTATGTTAAACTCGGAATAAGTACGACGGATAAAGACATATGTGATAAACAATTTATAAATTAAATATATTTGCAATGTTATTATTAGAACACACATAACAATATGTATGATATGTGTGCCCTACTTTAAGATTTAAATAAATAAAAATAAAATAAATGAGTTTTTGGAAAATAAATTAGATATAAAAAAAATTTAACCAGTCTTGATGATTCAAAATTAAAAACTCAGTCTAACAAATTGTTATAAATAAAAAAAGTGGTGAATTTGCAAATGATTTAAGATACATAACATTAATAATATTTTTCCGCTGCAGCGAAACAAAAAAGTATACGATAAATTTAAAGAAATAACAAAATATCTACATTACGTACTCTGTTATAAGTGATCTCTTAAGGGGGTGGTAGCAAGTAAGTACTCGGCAGGCAAACAATATTATCCCCACGTTTGACATTTCACACCCTCGTAGTGCCATAAAGTCTGAAGAGTCAACACGCAACCCCCAGAGCCAAAAATTACGTTCATAAGGAAAACAGGAGCGATTCCGAATCTCTTCCCAAGCTGGGAAAGGAAAGTTGCTTACGTCCTTCCGTCACAGCTAGATTCCGTGTGATATAAGTGGAAAATCGATTTATAATACATTTTCTTCTTTCAGTAAAATGGTCTCAGTGGCGTAACTCATAAATGCTTATTTTTAATTCAATTATATCTTACATTTTACATGAGTAATGGAGAACATTTTACAAAGGAAATATAGAAGTCTAGTCATTTAAAAGGCTTATGACCTATCATTGTTTGGTTCACTTCATTACATATTTCTTCAATCCTTCTACCTGTTGAGTTTGAATTTAAAAAACTGAAACTTTAATGATGCGGATGAAATTCATTTGACTAAATTATTTCTCCAAAAACCTAGGCAACACTTAAAAACATTTTTTTATATTTCTTGGACCATTTGGTTTTGTAGGGTATCTGAATGGCGACTGGTGTCAATTGGCGACACTGGAAGCGTTCTGCGGGTGACATCACTATCTGACTGCTACAACCCAATTCGGAACAATAGCTAGTTCTGCCAGAGGCATTTGCTACAGATCGACCTTCCTGACCTGACCATACTGCCCACTTTCAGTGTTTTAATCGTAAATTTCTTTTGATCAAATGAAGGGGTTAAAAAAAACCGCCTCAGTCCCATAATCATTGTTTTTGGGAAGACCAACAAAACCGGTAGTGAAAATACTATTTATTTTAATTTCAATGTGCTTATCGAAATTTCAACATTGTTTTTAAAATTTGAAGTGTTTTATCAGTACACTGACGATTTTTTCATGTTTAACTTCTCGGTTGCAATTAATTTATATCACAATAACCCCCTAGAGATAGAAATTCAGTCTATCTACAAACATTGGACAGACTCAAAATATTGTTTAAAACAATATTATTTACATTGTGAAATAATTCGCGCCGCCCTTGTTTGGCCCTTAGAAGAGTAAGAGAGTGGGTCCTCCTCACCACGCACCTCCATACAATATTGATATTGCATGTATGAGAAACTTTTCATTTTTCAATGTTATCTGCAAATTGGATCGCCACGGGGTTATTTAACTTTTTCTCCCCCTAGTGACGCGTGTTCCGCTACAGAACACGCTCTGTGGACATTGTATGAAATTCTTTCATAATTCCTTGCATAATTCATCTAATTTCGTAATGTGACAACTCATTAGAACATTTTTAGGAGAAAACGTGTTTTTAAAAACTTTTTAGCATTATAAGGCGGCCAATTGTGAAACTGGCGTCGCGGGTTCGATCTCGCCAGTTTTTCCAAGTCAATTTTTTTTCAGTGGTTCTGGGTGTTGGGGTGTATTTTTAAAACTTTTACCTTCTAACTTCAATATCATCTCTTTCCCATCTTCTGACAATCCTTTAATTTTTTTATTTTTTTATTTAAAATTTATTTATTTATATAGCCTTACAGATAACATTCATTTAACAAAAAAAATATTTTTTAATTCATATTCTACTGTAATTGATAATATTTTTCATTTCTTTTGTGAAGGTTTTCTGAATCTTTTGTTTAGTTGTGTCTTGTAATTTTAATCCCCGGTTTATTAGTCTCGACTGGCTTTGTCTCGTTTTAGAATGTTGTAGAAAATGTAGATCTGACATTATCGTATTGTGTCCATGTTTACTTAAAAAAAAAAAAGTAGGTAAGTTTTAGTTCTTTGCCTACAATTACATCAGTGGCTAGTTTATGAATACATTTTCGGGATTCTAGTTGAAAAAGTTCAGTTATGTCAATTTCTTTCGTTTGTTTAAAGAATCCTTTAGTTGCTACTTGATAAGGGAGATCATTTACTTTTTAAGCAAAAAAGCAAAAGCTTTTATGAGTTACCCACCAAAAACACATTTTTTTTATCTTCGTCTATAAACGTTGGAAATAGGCAAGTGACGATTAAGTTAAATCATTTCATGATGATTTGAATGCATGACTTGTCTGCGTGTGTAGATACACATTATGCATCTGCATTAATAGAAGAGTATAAAAATATATGCTTATAATTGGTAACACACAATTGCTGATTTTGAAGTTACCTAGCCATAGTAATTATCCCGCGAAATCATATTATGTTGAAAAACTTTATCTTCTGTTCGCTGCCCTAGTTCTTGTATGTTCTATAAACCATTTTGCAAGTTGTGCTTAATATATTTTACTTATTTTTCAAGTAAAATCAGAAAGTGGAGATTGGCACTAAAAAAATGCTGAAAATACTATTTAATAACGGAAAAAAAAATTCTTTAGCTACGAGTACATGAACGCGTAATACGATAATTAACATATCGGCATTTATAACTCAATTTTTTTTAATGGTCTTTTGAACATACGAGAGCTAGGGCAGCGCCTTCGCACCGAATAAAAGATTGTTAGAGTAGATAGATACACATGAAAAGTATCTTTAATAATGTGTTTCAGGTGCAAACTTATTTTCCAAGATTTGAATTTAAAAAAAAAAATACCTTCTTAAATTGTCAGTTGCAAATTTTCTGTTGCAAACGATTTTCCAGTATTTAGGAAATAAAAAGTTTTATTGAGAAACATTAATTCCTCCATTTGCAACAAAGCTAACTCTCGAGGAAAAAGTTTCACACAAGCGTCTCCTCCGGCAAGTTGGCAAGTCTTATCAGAAACAATAAGCTATTAAATTTAGCAAAATTCCCCTCGACGGATACTCGAAATTAGCAATGCATAAGAGAATTACACTTTAGACATTTAAACTGGCGGAAAGTGGAGGAAAACAATAGGGGGAAAGCGAGAGAAAGTTTCCAAAAAGGTGTTTGATAAAGTCTTTAATATGAGCACAATCGTCCTAAGGAACTCAGCCCATCCTACCTTCCACATGGGGCTAGATCCCTCCAAGCCTTCGTCAAAATAATGGCCTCACAACGAAATTCCTCAACATTGTCATTGGAACCGAACAACATAATGGGATTGATAAGCCCTTTCTCTCCCAGTGACAGGATGCGTGAAATTGGTTCAAGGGTTGGAAAATTAAGGGTTTAGGAAAGCGGAATATATAAAATCTGGTAATCGAGTTAAAGTGAATTATTCTGATTTGTTTGAGCAAATTTGAAGCCTCCGTTTGTTGTGTCAAATACAGAATTGTCATATTTCAAGTTAAATAATTTCCGTTTTTTTTTTATGTGCATATTTATTTTAAAAAATGAACCATACTTAATTAATATTTTAGAACTGCTTTTATATTAATGTTCTTTCAGATTAATGTTTACGAATTCATCATCATCATTCCATTTCCACACCTAATGGTGCATAGGGTATTGCATTGGTACATCAATCGCGGCGTATCTTGATCATTTTTGTTACATGAAGGTAAGATGATCAGTCCTACGCTTCAGGTACCAGTCTAGGGACTAATAAATATTTAAGTGTAAAAACACTAGTTCAAATAAATATTTCATATCATCCATGTCGGGAATCGAACCCGAGACCTGTTGGTAGGCAAACGAGCTGCCCATTGCGCGGCAAGGCCGTTTTCGAATTAATACTCTTTTTTTGAAAGCTGAACATTTCAGCAACGTAATGATGAAAATACAGAGTTTTAAGTTTGTCCAAATATTTGTAGACAAAAGCTTTTGCCTCGTATGTGAAATAATTCAATCGGATAAATCACTTCACAATAACAAAGGTGTCAACTCTTTGACTTCGTTTAAATGAACTGGGGAAATAATTGAAGAAATTTGAATGATCAAACATAGGCAAAATGGTGTTTTTTTAATTTATTTTTTTAACCCTTAAGCTAGGGTTTCCTAGGACAGCGGTGCTCGTATTTTAACGGCCATAGTGAACGATGGTGCGGTGGACAGCCGTCGTAACGATGACTAAAGTGTGGTTTCCTAGGAAAACGGTGTTATCAACACTATTTAACACCGTTTCCCTAGGAAACCACTCTCTAGTCGACGTTACGGTGGCTGTCCACCGCATCACCGTTCACTGCGGCCGTTAAGATACAGGCACCGCTGTCCTAGGAAACCCTAGATTTACGGATTATTACATTAATTTTACAGAAATAATATAAACATTTTTTATTCATACTCTGTTGTTCAAAATGATATTTTTTACATCTTTTGAAAAGTTTGTCTGAGTCTTTTGTTTAGTTTTGTATGGTAGTTTATTGTTACATAGAGTGCAAAGAGGCCATTTAAACCAATCAACGAGAGGTCATAAGTCCTTTAAATGTTTGGACTTCCGTATTTCTGATATAGTACGATAATCAGATGATAATATATTTAAATTCTGAATTTGAGGGCCGGTTCAATTACCTGATATTGTTACATTAATCATTCATCAACATCGTACTCTTATCTGCACCTGGGTGCGTAGGGCACTGCATTGGAACAATGAGTGCGGCGTATTTTGATCATCCGTCACATGAAGGTGAAGTTATTAGTCGTAAAATTTAGTTTTAAGACAATAGAACATTGCATAAAATCATAAAAACAAATATTTAATCTTAAATCTACCAGGAATCGAACCCGGGACCTTAAGCATGGTAGGTAACCACACCGTCTGCACACTCAAATTTGAAGATTGATATATTTTATGTTCATGTTATTAATATTTTTAAATAACCAATGATTTAAAATCGCTCGTCCAGCGTTCCAGTTCTATTTCAAATAAACCACCACATCGCACTTTTAAGACGAACACGACTTAATTAAATAAAGCTTAAAATGAGTTAAGATCATAAAACGACTTTATTGAACATTATTCATCTTTCTGCATTCAAAAAAATACATATATATATATATTTTTAATGTTATGTAATATTGTTTTCTTAGTTTTTTTTTTTTTTTAACTGGTTCAAGGTATTTCTAATACCAAATTATCTTTTTTTTTATCGATAATTCTATAACTGGTAATATTTTATTATTTTATATATTTTATATTTCTTAGACTTTCTTAATTTGTTAATTAATAATATTGTTTTAAATGCTCTGTATTACTTATGCTTACATGTATGTATATTTAATTGTATTTGTAACTAATATGTAAAAGGCACTAAGTGCCGTTTATTTCAATAAAATAAAATAAAAATACCCGAAGTTACTTAATGTTGTTTACCAGAAAATCCACTTACGATCTGTGATCTCTACAACTATATGTTCTTTATTTATTTTTATTTATTGTTGTGCACACAGTGCTATGTTGGTATGGTGTGTGGCTTATAGAGTAATGTAGTGGTTTTTTTATGTGTGCAGTAAATTTAGTCTATGTTTTTTATCTTTACCTTTTTTTGCTAAAAGAGGCTAAATATTATTATTGTCTATGAGACTCAGCTTCCGCTTATACCGGAGAGCTGAATCATTAAATAAGTCAAGATCGTACATCTTCTCAAATTTTATATAATTAATAATAACTCTTCCTAACAGATAATTCTGAGCTGCTCTGGTGTTGCATTTGTCGTTGCTCAGTAACGTAGAATGTCTAGTTCGACGAAGGGGAATGTTGAAATTTCTCCTGCCAGCAAATTGGCACAATCAATCTGATTATTATGTAAATTATAAATAAATAATTGATCCGCAATCATGCGCCTTTCGTGAAGGCGAGGTAAGTTTAGATTACTGAAGCTAGGGAATTTATATTGCATTTACTTAAGAAATTCATTTTGCCTATAAAGTTTACGTAAATGTTGTATTGAAGATTCCAAATGCAGGAGGCGTATTCTAAGTGACTTCTGGCTAATCGGGTCAACAATACCATGGGGCAGTACTTGAATTTTTAAACGGTTTACATACTCTCATTAGAAAACCAAACACTGTACATGATTTTGATGAAATAGCCTCTGTAGGAGTATTGAAAATAAGTTTTGTATTATTATCTAAACCAATTTAATAGTCAACCATGTAATTTGTCATTCACTAAACAAATAAATCGTTACGTCGTTTTCCCGTGAAGGTAGCAGAGATGATAGAATGCCACATCACTTTGTCTTTGCTTACAGACCTCGCTTCCTCAGCATTCAAACATTGCCTCATTCACGCGTGACGATTATTCTGACTTTTTACATGTCCATCGTGAAGTATTTGTTAAATTTTTTCATGCAAGAACTCTATTGTGAACTGCTTATTAGGCCTCCTGCGACAAACATTTATTTTCCAAGGTTGATTTAAGTGCACCCTTCACCCTGTTATTTCTCAGTCTTTCCTCCCATTAAACATGCTTCTTAAATAAACTCATTCTTCTCCCTGATCTGTTTTATTTAATAATATGAAGCGATCATTGAGTCATCCATTATTAAAGATGTTAAAATCAGTAGTGCATTTATTTTACGCTTCTCGCTTTCATTTTATCTCGAAATCTGTTTATAACTTAAAACAAGTTGAAAATAAATTCCTGCGATCGACAGCTGTTACGTTCTCAGGAACTGGCGTTCTCTAAGCAGCCATATTTACAAAGCATGAACAACTTGCCCTTACTTAAGCGAGCGCTTAATTTAAAAAGCTTACTGCCGAAGCTCAGCTTCCTTTAATACTTAAGTTACCACCTTGTTAATGCCTCACATTATTTAGCGAGAAACGACTAAGCCCACAAGGTAACTTATAGGAACTAATGACACTTTAATGCGTAAATTTCTTAAGCAAAGAAGAAGAGAATAATTCTGTGCTGGGATTTTTAAATACGTAATAAATTTCAATTATTATGTGTCGGGGCGGACGAAAAATACAATTGAGTATTTTTACAAAAAGGGAATAACGTTGAAATAAAATATTTACCATAGATTTTTACTATTCTAACGATATAGTTATCGATGCATTAAAAACCTGTATTTATTTATAATCATAATGTGGGGCATCTAATTATTCACATATTTAATACGACATATAAATTTCATTTTAATTTATTATATAAATAAAACACGAGTGATACTTTAATCCATAAATTTGGAATATCCAGTGACCGGTTTCATCGCTTTCGCGACATCTTCGAGACTGGTATCTTTATTAAAGAGTTAAATGTATTTATACACAACAGAGGTAAGGGTAGATAATTCAAAGTCATATGTAAGTAAATTAAATAAAGTTATTTTTATCTTAACGATCATTATCAACAAATTTTCTTTGGGTTAACTAATGAATTGATATAATGCTATTTTAATGAGTTTAAGTATTTTATTTTATTTTTGGTGTCCCATCCTTCTTGAGTGTGGTTTTGTAAATAATGATTTCTGAAAAACAAAGGGTAAAAAGTCATTAAAATTATATTACAATGGGTAAAGTAATGGAGAATGCACATTTGTTATCTGTTCATTAAGTAATTCTACGTCGGGTTTATTTTTTAATCTATTATTTTTTTAATATTTTTTATCATATAACTTTGAATTATCTATCCTTACCTCTGTTCTGTATAAATACATTTAACTCTTTAATAAAGATACCAGTCTCGAAGATGTCGCGAAAGCGATAAAACCGGTCACTGGATATTCCAAATTTGTGGATTAAAGTATCACTCGTGTTTTATTTATATAATAAATTACAATGAACTTCCATCAATAATTTTCACTTACAAACTTAAATGTTTTTTATATAAATTTCAAATTAAAATTCAATACGAACATATTATTAATTTTAAAAAAAACCTTAAATAGACTCTTGTCAGGTTATCAGGAGAATCTTGCTCCGGAAAAACCCTTTCGGTTACATGGAACAGATCAACATCCAGAGCGATATTGTTCAGCATAGCGGTAGCCTTTTCAACAGACAAAACCATCGGAAGGTTAGTCCTGTATATTGGAAAATGAAACAATCTATGCTGACGTTTTCTTTGGTGGATCAGGAACATTCAAAC
Source organism: Micrasema longulum (assembly GCF_059751315.1). Taxonomy (NCBI): domain Eukaryota; kingdom Metazoa; phylum Arthropoda; class Insecta; order Trichoptera; family Brachycentridae; genus Micrasema; species Micrasema longulum. The sequence goes on from NW_028279260.1 coordinate 58,557, forward strand.
CAATGCTTATCATAATCTCAAAATTATCAAATTGCGCAACAATCCATAAAAATGTGTGGTCAAATACACATTCCTTCTAGTCTCTAGAGTTGCCGTCAGATGCTGAGGGATGATCCGCGCGAGACGAGTCGAGCGGTCTAGTCAGGTCCGCCGACGTGACGCGACTTCAAATCAATGCACATTTTATTGCATTGATTTATCCATTTGTTAATTGGAGTTCCGTAGTAGAAGACCAGTGACGGATTTTTTGCTGAGTGTGGCGCTAGCCTAAAACTTCTGAAGTAAACTCCTTGAGTAATGATCCCGATTTGCTTCCCCCGCCCATAACCTAATTTGACAGCTCCTTACTCCTCACCTGCCTATGTCCATCATTAGCATACTAATTCGTACAACCCGGAAAACTTGGAACATTATTTTTTTCTTCCTTTTAATTTTGTGGAACAAAACACTCGGAACAGCTTTAACGACAGTTTTACGTCTTACTAGGGGAGTTTTGTTCCCTTTTTTTCTTCATTTAAAACGTTAATGCGAATGATAACACCCTTCAAATGTTGTAAAAATATGCTAAAAACTAATTGTTACGATTTTCGCATAAATTATAAAAGTTTTAGCGTTTAGACACCCTTTTATTATATTTTTTTGTGTCCAGGTGGATGAAGAATACAGTTACGTATTTAAAATAGAACAAGAACCCTGGACTAGGGTTTTCGACTCAATTGCTGCTCCTGAATAAGAAAATCGAGTGGAGATAAGTTCGTCTCGTTGTGTAATGGTTTACACAATTGTCTACTATTCATTAGGTCTTGGGTTCTGGCTAGGTGGAAGTGAAATATTTCATATTATTTTGCACAGAAGTTATTTAAATCATCTAAGTTTACGTTTAGCTCTAAAATACATAAACATTTATTTTTTAAGCTTTATTTTTGTATTAATCTTATGCTTTTATCATTGCCTTGTTGAATACCAGCCACTTTACAATAACTTAAAAATATTTTCAACTTAGTTACATTTATATTGTGGGGGACACCAATTGTGGTGTAGATCACCAGTTGTGGTAAAGATCACTCATTAGCGATCGGCTAATGGTCGACTCTACTACTGGCTCAGTAGGTAGGTCTATGAGCGTGGAGATAATACGGGGACACGTTTAAAGGAAAGTCAAACTGCGGTTTGCGAATGTTGAAATGAAGATTTTTATTAACGATTTATCTATGATTTATTTATGACAAAATACACGGTTTATAAACTCAACGTTACATTACATTACATTACATATTTTATTTGTTCAAAATATTTCCAATCAGCAAAAGTGCTGGGTATGAAGGGATATTATATATAATAACGCAATACTTTAAATAAAAAGTCAATGAAATAACATCACAAGTCACTTGTCACACGGGCTGTAAGAACTGTTTTCTCTAGGTATTTTTTGAGTACGTATTTGTTTTGTATATTTTTTAGGTCATTAGAAAGTGAATTGTATGAATTTATTGCTGTATACAAAAAACTGTTTTTTTTCTGTTGGTCCTAGGTTGTTCGTGAGATAAATTATTTGATGCTCTTGTATTTATTTTATGTATGTTGTAGTTAAAATTTAATTTAATATTTGTCTTTATTTAATTTTTTTTCATCTTAAATATCGTTTTTATTTTTTCTGTGTAGATCAATTCCTCTAGATTGAGCATTTTCGTTATTCTATAATCTCTAGTTCTAGTATATTTATTAAAATTAAATGCTACTTTAAATGCTTTATTCGTTGCTCTTTGTTTTGAATCTAGCATTTATTTACTACATTGCGACCATATTATTAATCCATATACAAAGTGTGGAAGTATAAAAGCATTGTGTATCATTAATTTTGTACTTTTATAAGACTTCTGTTCTTCTCATTATTCCGATAATTGGACCCAGTTATTTTATAACGGCTTTCATATGTTTTGTCCACGCTTATTTTTAATCCACTTCCAAACCCAAGTACTTAACATTTTCTGTTTGTTTAATTTGCTCATCTTTAATTATTAGGTTAAGTTTTATTTGTTTTTTTGTTTTATTATCATATATTTAGTCTTATTTGTATTTATTGTTAATGAGTTACTATCTAGCCAGTACATAAACTTAATCAGATCCTCATTGATGTTGTTTTGCAGTTGGGTTTCATTATCACCACTATATATCAATAGAGTATCATCTGCATATACAAAATACCTCCCTGATACATTTGAATGTCTAAGGTTATCAATATACAATAAATACAATAGGGGGCCTAATATTGACCCCTGACGATGCTTGTATAATGCGCAGAATTCCTGGTTTGATTGTAAAATAATGTGATTTTTCTCAAGTCTATTATGTAATTCATTACAATCAGTGAGCCTCTTGGTCTGTTGTGATGCAAAACACAAATAATAATAAATAAATAAATCACATGTTGCTCGCCCAAGACTGGATAGTACTGTTTATGTTAAGACGCGATAATATCTAATATATAAATATGATAATATAATTATATATAACATAAACTAGTGTTACTTTGATGATTTTATACATACATGATTTTATGATTTACGATTTTTTTATTTTATACGTTGCTACGTAGTTTATAGTTACTCAAATATTATTTATTATGTCCGTTCCAGCAAAAATCCTATGAACTTGATACAGACTAAGACAAGTTTTATTTCGTTGAACTGATAGCAAACTAAAATCCGTGTTTGGAAGGGTAAAAACAAATTTGAAAACTAATAAATCCTCCAGTGCTTATAAGAAAACTGAGCGACGGAACGCAAAACCACTTAACTGCTATTTTATTTTAGTTTATTTGTTCATTTAATATATTAGATATAATAATGTTCCATTAATAACAGTTTTAATATCATATCAACGCAGGAAAAGAAAAAGTTATCAAGAAATATGTTACAACTTTACAAAGGGGCAAATTAACGTTTTTTTGTTTTTTTATTTAAATAAATGAAACAGCACGTTTGTATTATTTTAGCATTATTGCCACATAATTTAATTAATCGTTTAAAATACAAGATTCTTAATTAGTATTAAAAAAAACTTTAATTAACTCTTCTGTGTTGCTACATGTCGCTTGGTAACTTTTTCCTTTCCAGCGCCGATATGTATGTTTAGTGTTTTGTTATTTTAATGCTGTTCCTCTCCAAAAAAAAGACGACCTTTTGTGCTTGGAGAGGGATTTACACTGAGCTAAAAGTAAAAATATTTCATGCAATAAAAATATAATACATTGTAATTTTTCATCCGTCCTAATAAATCATCAAATATTTTTATTGCAAGGTGTTCCTTTAGTATTATTTTTAATTTATTTATAAACTTATTTTCTTAGGGAGACCTTTAAAGTTTTTTCCACTTAAATGAACGTTATTTTTCTGGAATTGTAAAGTATAATATTTTGATAAGTTACAGTTATTTAGAAATCCCAAAGATGTGCGTGTGTTAATTTTGTTTTCTTCGATTAACTGCATAGTTCTGTAAATAATATCGTCTACGGTAAGAACTTGGAATAATAAATACTGTGTTTTTGTAGAGAAAGTGAAAGTGATGTTTTAGTATTATTTATGAAGAGTAACCGGCCTAATACTATCCTTTGGGGTATTTCAAATTTGTTGATCAAGGGTCTATTAATTTTTTTTTTCTGACTTTCTTAAAGATAGCTTTAAATCCAATTTAGGGCTTTCTTTACTATGCCTGCAGCGTTTAATTTTCATTTCAGTTTGTGGTGAAAAATACTGTCAAAAGCTTTTTGTAAGTCCACAAAAGTTTCTATAAATTTAAGAGATCCAATTTAGGGATTCTCGGATGATATTCGAAAATACGGCAATTGTGTAGGTACCTTTGTTTTTCTTAAATCTATATTTATTTTCATGAATTATGTGTTATCTTTGATGAATTGAGATTATCTTTATTAATTCATTTCCTTCATGATGCTTGACAATTTAAATTAAATTGGAGGGAAATGAAATGACAGTTTGTTTCAATTTGACGAAAATATTCATGTTTTGATGGTGAGGTTTATAATGTCCGATTAGGGATAAGATATTCGTTTTGCGCCAATTTATCATTTATTTTTGTTATAATTTGTTCGATTTCTTCATTTGTGGTAAGTCGAAAAATGTCTAATATACGAGTATACCTGTGCATATGGTGGTGGAATCTTTTATTTTGTTTTTTTATTCTCTGTAATTTTACTTGCAAGATTTTTACATACGTTACGTACTAAAAATAATTAAAAATAAAAAAACATAAAAATAAAGAAATAAAATAGTCAGTTGTGTCCTCAAACTACGCAGTTAGAATGTTTAATAAGTGATTTAAACCATGATAAAAGGTAAAGACGTAACGGAAATTTAGACTTCAAATTGTAAGAAATTTGTCTAGTGTTGAGTTCGCTGCATTTTTTTTTTTTTACTTTTTCTTTTCGTGTAGTTTTTTGTTATCTATTCAGTATTTTTTTTGAAAATTTTATTTTCGGTAAGGTGCGGTGTTTTGAACTGAGCGTATGTGGTAAAGAGAGATATTGTATTTCATTACCCCTTGGATCATTTCATACGTTTTGTCCGAATCCACACAAAGAGGTTAAAAATATTTTATAATAAAATACATTACAAACAAAACAAAAATTATTCATTTCACACGAAAGCTTTTTAACAACCGCAAAAATTAAATTAAGCTTAAATTTGAACAAAAATAAATATCTCGGTACAAAATATAAATATCAGTGAAAAGAAATATTGCGTATTTCGATTTGCAAAACGGAAGCAGGTAATCTAAGAAGAAAATCGAAATATTAATGAACACCCTTAAAGGGGAAAATCAGCATCAATTTGTTTTTCTCCGCTAATGAAATATGAGCATTGGTTTCATATTTAACGGAAATTATTTCAAAATACACTTTTAAATCGATCGACTTGTTTTCTTTGAAAAAATTATTTTAAAAAGACGCAAGAATCAAATACAATAAAATTTAAAAAATGAAAAAAGACAGAAAAGTCAGAGGCCAATTTGGAAGACTTGGTTTCTAAAATAATAAACAGTTAATAATATCAGCAGCAATTTTTTTATAACTAAATACACGTTCTAATATTTCTGAGTTTTTCTGTAAAGATATATATTTAAAAAAAATCAGATTAACAAATACATGTATAGAAATTACTAATGAATACAATTTTTATATAAATTCAAAACATAAATTTACATTAACGTTTCCCATTACGTAAAAGAAAAAAACAATTCTTGTGTACATAATAGGGAGTGACGTTTAACAATAATTTAAATATTTTATTTTTAATTATAAATATTTTTCGGAAAACATATAAATTGCAAAAAAATTGTGTTTTTATTAATCAGTGCTACACAAAAAAGAATTTTAAATTTATCTTTTCACTTCTTTCTTAAATATGTTGTATTCCTGACTGCACTTTTTATTTTCTTTGTTCATTTCTGTTGTGCTGTAGTTGTTTTAAATTTTGGAATTGAAATGTTACCACTTTTATTTAATTATTATTATTAATTTCTTATTCGTATATTAAAAATATTTTTATTTTTTATTCAAAATAATATTTATCGTCTTGATTTAGCCAAATTTATGAACTTTAGGGCTGTCATCAACTAGATACAAATATTATTTTTTATCTTGATGATGAAAAATAATATTAAACTCCTTTTTAAAAATTAAATTCAAAATGTGGTAGATGAGGGTGCGAACCTCAGGCCACCTATCTCGCGATACTATCATGGGTAACGATATTTTTTTCAAATACTTATTTTTAATTTAGTTATTTAGGTTGATGCAAGATTCTTCTCTTGGGTGGGGTCTGAACAAGATGATTCTGAGAATAGAATGAATTTATGAACTATGGTTCTCTTTTATGCTTAATAGGTTTGAATGTTTGACAAATGCCTTAATTAGGGTTTCTTTCAAAAGGGCAAAATATATATTTAAAAGGTTGCTCAGTGTAAACTGTGGTAAAGTGGCCGGTGAAGGGATGGCGACGCCTCTGGTTTGCCCGGTGGGACTTAGTTCTCCCCGTTTACTAATAACCTAATGAACTTACCGTCAAAATAAGGAAATCAAATTTATGGTAGTAGCCAAGTTTATTATAAAAATTTTGAGGGGCTCTAGTGGTGATTGGGGCATTGAAAGCAGTATTTGGAAATTCTAAATAACTTGAATCTTATATAAACAAGGAATTTAAAAAATACGTTAAGAACTAATTTACCCTCAATCAAATCTTAAATTTGTTTTTGGAATATGCGGATCTGATAAGAAGCCACAAGACCTCTTGAATGGATTTGGGTAAGTGGAGGGGGCTTTCAGTGCCTTATTTAAATAATGTGCAAATGTCAAGATAGAAACATTCTTTGTGTATCTAAAAGTACCGTAGATACCTACTAGTTTGCAATTATAAATTTAAGTAGGAAAAACGAATGACGCCATTTATCTCTACAAGCCAGTGGTTTCCGAACTGTGAGGCGCGCCTCCTGGGGAAGGCGCGGACTATTGTCAGGGGAAGCAACAAAAATTTCGTAATAAAAAAATAATTTTCAAACCATAATGTCTACAAATAAATAAAACTACATGTAACGACGAAACCGTAAAAATTCAGTGAACAAAATTTTTTAAATCTTTTTATACTATTTGTACATTTTAAAATCCAATTATAAATATGCATACTTACTTCATTTAAAAAATAGTTACAATGCAGTATTTAAACTTAATATTACAAAAAAGCTTCTTCTAGAGACTTTTAGTAATAATTAGTCTAAAATGCAGTATTTCATAAGGTTTACTATGTTTTTTTTTACAAACCTGATCGCAGATATTTCTTTTGCGTATATAGTTTGAATTAAAACACATAATAAATAAAAAACATTGCTAATTCATCAAATTATAATGTTTTTTTTTTAACCCAGGGCGTTTATTTTTAGAAATATTTAACATAATCAAGCTAAAAATATTTTTTAAATATTTTAATCATTATTTATGTTTAAAGCAGTAACTTTGTGGTCAAACATTTTCACTACTGTTGGTAAATATTAGTATATAACCACTAACCGACTTTTTTTTTACTTCGAAACCCGTGTAGTGAGTGGTAAGAGACGAGTGCGTCTCAAAACCGGTAGACTAAAAAAGCCGGTAAGTGGTCATATTTATATACACTAGTTTGTCTTTTAATCATTTATGGGCTAATTTTTATAAACATTTAATTAGCCATAAGTGTATCCAATTTTTTTTCGGCAACAATAACTGAAATGTTGCAAATTAAATACCCACCTATAGCAATATTAAGTTTTAGTTTGACTAAATATTTAACTTAATAATAATATTTAATATTTAACTAATAATATTTAACTAATAATATTTAACTAATAATAATAATCTAATAATATTTAATTTAATAATATTTAATAAATTTAATAATTTAATTTAATTAAATAACTAATAATCAATCTAATAAAATTTAACTTAATATTGCTGTTTGTGTGGGTATTTAATTTACAACTTTTCAGTTATTGTTGCCGAAAAAAAATTTGATACACTTGTAGCTAATTAAATGCTGAAAACGAATCAATAAATAACTCAAAACGACAAAAAGGCGAGTTGCGGCAGTTTAAGCTCTGCACGACATTAGTACAGTGAAGGTTGTAAACCAAGCAAAAGTAATTTAATTATTTATTTACTTATTTATTTACAGACTTATTTAGTCCATTTAACAATGGTCAATAAATTTATTTATAATATATTCAGGTACAATTGAAATAAAATACAGCTAAAAAAAATCAAAGCTAGGATAAAAAAATAATTAATAATTACTACCTCAAGACAAGATCTGGTATATAGTGATTGTTATCTAGAATGAAAGACTTGCACCAAAAAAGTACAGATCTTATCTCGAGATTATATACTACGTTTTGAGTCAACCTTGACATTGAACGAAGGTGCGTAAAAAATATTGTTTTGTTATTTTGATAATTTAATACAGTGCCACTTGAAAACGAATAATTTTTTATGCGGCCCACCTATCTAAAGCTGTAGTTATTTTTAACGATTCCATTCAATGTTAGCAATCAGAATGTCTCCGAAACGCCTTCACACAATGAAACCATTTAACCCTAAAAGTGATTTTCTGACAGTCGGCCGGGTGGCCCCGAGGAGGCAGGACGTGGGACCTGAGACACCCTCTCCTTCCCGTAGACACCGTCTAACGTAACAAGCCTACCTATATGTCGGCTAGATATGTTGTGTTTAGGTTACTTTGAAATTAAAGATGGTTTTGATAACAATTCCATCATCAGCGCGAGAGGGAAGCAAGATACGCGGCGGTAGAGGCAGAGCGAGAAAGAAGGCTCAATTCTATAGGCTAAAAGGAAATTGGGGTGATTTTTCTCTTGCTTTCTTTCTTGCGTAGCAGGGGTTATCAAGCGGCCGGCGGGCCAAGCGAGTGTCACTTTTCGTTAAATGGCTTTGTGCACATGAAGGGTGGCATTTTTCTGAATGGAAAATCTCAAAGGGACGTTTTTCATTTTTACACGTTGTGACGTCGAATTTCACAGGGTTAATTTTGTACATATTAGTAGGTGCGTTCGTGAAAATTTGACCAGTGTCAAAGTAAAATTTTCCAAAGGGCTTTTAACTTAACGTAGATTTTAGAATCAATTTAACGGAGAATGTGTGGAAACAGGCGAGACTACAGTTAAATGCATTTTTTTTTAATATTCGGATACTAGGTACATTTATAAATTAAAATTTTCAGTATACCTAAATGCTTTTAGACAGGGCTGGATTTTCCTCCCTTGGGAAAAATACGGGCGTTGACTAGTAGGTGAAATAATTCAGTCAAGTGAATCTCAACCACATTTTGCCAAGTTTTAATTCGTTTATTTCACAAATGTCATCGAATGGTAGATTGTTTTCAGGCGTTGCCTAGTATATGAAATTATTCAGTCAGATGAATCTCTTCACAACAACAAAGGTTTCAGCTATTTAACTTCACTAAAATCAACAAAGGAAAGAAATATGGAAATTTAAACATAGGCAGAATGGTGAATGTTATGCAGTGCGTAAAGTGGTCACTTAAACCGGCCAACAACAGATCATAATCCCTGTAAATGCCTATACTTCCATGTTCCCTTCACAAAAATGTTTTTTCTTTTTATTACAATAAATTTCAAGTACATTTATGGGCTATATTTATTATTTCAGTCATTCGGTATCTATGTACTTAGAATTTTTATCATTGTGAATCAATTGAATATTGTTTTTAATAAGTTATTTTGAAAAATATTTTGTAATTATTTTTTTTTTCTTCAGGAGGCTACAATACTTATTAAATCAATCTGGTTTAGTAAAATTAATTAATTTTAGACCGCAGTAAGAATCTTTTGAATTTTGTGAGTAGGTATGTGCTCGAGAAGAATATTGGACATAAGATGGTTTGATTTTACTATCAACATTTTAATCTGAAAACGGACGTAGCTGCCTTCTTTAATGAACGTCTCGAAGGTGCGGCTCTAGACCTGGCATGAACTGCGGATTACTCAGGAAAGCTTTTATCCATTCACCTTTTTTCCAAGTCTTCATCAAGTTACAATCACTCGTCCAGGATTCTGGTCCTAATTCACAAATTGAAATTCTTCATCTGCCCGGACGCAAACCAAACCTATCAGTAAAATTTCTGAATTTAAAACCAATCTGATCAATTTGATTATTTTTTCGTTCCTGCGGATTAGCTAACCCTGCCTGTTATGATAGGCAGCGTATAAATATTGGGTTGTATATTATCATTATTTTCAGTGTTTTTTTTTGTTACTGGATTCTAGGGAGAGAAGCTTACAGGTTACACCGTGAGGGTGGTGGGGGGATACTGAACAGTAGGGGGAGGATGGGGGGTGTGTTTTACGCATTGTAAATGGCCGATTAAAGAAGCCTACTAGGGCTAAAGGACAGGCGCGGAATTAGACTTAAAAGCTACATATTAATGGGAATATTTTATGAACCAGTGGCCTCCGTGGTGTAGTGGTCAAGACGCTTGACTCACGCACGGAAGGTTCCGGGTTCGATTCCCGGTGAGAACACAAAAAATTAAAAAAAACTGTGATTTTTCTCAAGCCTGGATGCTCTGTGATGTAATTCACCACTGTAATTAGGCCTCCTGGCCTGTTGTGGTGCAAAAAAATTTAAAAAAAAAAAAAAATAAATAAATATAAATTCGACATAAGAATGGCCCACCGGCAGACATTTAAGTTTTTGGCATTTTCCATAAATTATAATTTAGAGCAACTATGTACGTTTTTATTTTAGGGTTCATTGGTTATTTTCTTTCGGTAGTAAACGTTGTGGGATTTTGAGAGATAAACTTTTTAAATGTTCGTACGAGTATTTTTTAAATACACTCAAACCGTGTTTATTAATATAAACCTCGGGGCGGCCCCGTGGTTTATAACTAAGACAAGGGTTTCAAGTTCGATTTTATGTGTATTGGTTCTTTGTTAACAATACAATTTCAAATAGACACATAAACATAAACAATGTGGCAATTTATTAAATTCCTTGAAACCTATGTATTGTAAAGATCTAGTACCAAACTTCGTAGACTTCACAGATCTAATATAAATATCAAAAAATAATATAAGTACCAATTTCAAAATATAGAAACAGGACGTGCGAATTGAAAGAATTATTTTTTCCAGAAGTACTTTGAATAAATAATGTTAGTTTATCCAGAGAATGCGCATCTTGAACATATAACTTTTAATATATTACCGTTTTTGCTTGTATATGTAATTTTTAATACTATTGAAATATTATTTGTGTTTTTTTATACTTTTTTAGCTTGTATACGTAATTTTAATACGTTTTTGATAATTTTTTTAACCTGTATTGGGTGTGCGCATATTTTGTTAATTAAAAAAAAATATTTTGTACTAGTTCAGTTTGTACATACGTGTAATTTTTAAACTTTTTATATTTTTTAAATTTTCTTTCCCAGATTGCATAATGTATACATCATTTTAAATTTATTTCCATGCCTAATATTATGTTTATTTTGTTATTTTTAAGTATTTTTCATACCCTTTTTAATTTGTAGTATATCATAATTTTAATTTTTCTGCTTTTGTAAATAATATTATAGTTTAAAATATAAAAACGTCTTTAAATAAATTTGTTATCTGTATGTCCCTAAATGAGTTTTTTTTTAAAACTCCTTGAGAATATTGTATATAATTATGTATAATATGTTTTCAGTTTAATAAAAAAAAATAAAAAAAATGTTCTTGCCATCATAAACTAGTTTAACAAAAAAAAACAAAACGTTACACGTTTGTTGTTTATTTATTTTATTAGTGTACACGGCACAAATGCCATTTATAAAAAATAAACAAAAATCCATTAAACATAACAGTGTTCTATTAAAAAATTATGAAATAATTCAAATACAATATAGTTTTACTTATTACACAGCTGCTTTATCCATTGTGCTATATTATAATACTTCACGATACAATATACTTTAGACACTTAGGTAAAAGAGATAACGCAGTAAATTAGAAATGGTAAAAATCATAAATTCTTTATTTTTTGGTATAAATGCAATGTATATTTAATGTCCTAGATATAATACAAACTTTCTTATGCTAAGAGCTCGGGGGTCTACACAATTTAAAAAACAAAATGGAACAAAAATTTCAAATAAAGTAATTAACATTTTTTTTAAATTAAGTGTAAAAAAAAAATTTAAAAAATGGCATGTTTATATACTCGTATATTTAGCGTGTATTTATTTATGAATTTCATTTTTTCTTTGTACAAATTAACATTTATATTTTAACGGAAGCCACAACCCTAAACCACTTCTTTAATAGCAAGTTTTAACTTAATTCGGCTAGTGTGAAAAATGTCGACACAACTGATTTGATTCCCTAGAGTGGGCAATCTTTGAATAGGTGAATTAAATGTATATTTATTTGCAGTAATTTATTTATTAAATAGCACATTGTGTCTAGTAGTCCTAACAGGTATTCGGAATTGAATCATATTTATCAAGTCAGGAGAGTCAGTCAGGAAGTCCAACATGCCATTTATAATCTTAAAGAGAAAAAATAATTCACTCGATTTCCGTCTTCTGGACTTGACTTTCTTTGACTGAACTTTCCATACCAAATGTTTTCATTAAAAAGTCATAGTTTGAAAAATCCAAAAACTAGAACAAAAAAGTGCAACGCATTTGTTCCATGTAATTGCAGGTAAACGTGGTTAAGGTTTTTTTTAAAGAGTTATTCAACAAAAACTTTTTGGCAAATCTCTATTAAATCAAAAAAAATATTACGTCAAACAATGCTTTTTTGACAAAAGTGACGATTGTCAAAGGTACCTCGTTGATAAATATACCTTGTTTTACGTTTAAATAACATAATTCGTATGATAAATGTCCTATTTAGGCCCAATTAAAAATAATAAAACTATATTGTGTAAACATAACAGTGTATTGACTCTAAATGGTTTAATTTTTATAATTCAAGTTACAAAACATATTTAACAGAAAATGAAAAAAAATTAGCGAAAGATACACAAAAATATAAATTACTGAATTTGTATATAAATTACCTTAAATCATAACTCAATGGGAAAGGGTAAAAAAGAAGAAACAAGAAAGGAGTAGAGATTAAGGAAGAGAAAGGAAATGTTTCTTCAGACGCAATTTAAACAGAGATACTGTAGTAACATCTTTGATAGTGCATGGTAGATGATTCCACAGTCGAGCCGCATGGGCACTATATGAGTTAGAGAAGAATGAGATATTGTAGATGGGTATTAAGAGAGTGCTTTAAGAATTAGAACGAATAGATAAACTATGAACTGGTATGTTTGAGTTTATTGTTCACCATATTGATGTGCCATATATATGTATATATATATATATGTGTAAGGTTTTTTAATTTAAAAAAAATATTTTTTTTCATGTTTCTCATCCTATATTTATGGTGATATACTTGTGTCTGTGTTAACTAATTGCTAGTCCCATCTCAACACAGGACTTTTAGTCCCATGGAGTTGGGACTTATGTCTCAAATAATGTACAATAAATAAATAAGCGTTGAAATTTTTTACGGAGGTATAAAGGAGCGTTAGGACTATGAAGTTCATTGAACAGAAGTGAGAGGGAGTGATAGTCTCTCCGCTGTCTATTTTTTTCCCGTTTCGTTTGCCTACGATAATCAAAAATGTGGCTATACTTCCAAAAATTAGACCAAAAATGTACCTTATACATGTATTCTGAAGTCGTTCAAGTTTATCGAGTTGCTCGCAGCTTAAATCAGTCATGGAAACATCAGCGTATTCTAAAACGTGTAGTAGTAATAATTGCACGAGAGTGCATTTAGTATTAATGGGTAAGAGTTTTGAAGAAAAAAAAAATGGGTTGCACGAAAAAATATAGATTGTTCATTTTAAAAAAAATATATATTTATCAATTTAAGTAACTTAAAGATGTTTTCATTTTCACTTTGTCTATGCAATCGACACTTTATGTAATATGAAATAAAGGTATTTTCATGTTTTTTAAATATAAATACATAAATTTATCTTTTTTTAATGCATAGTCTGGCCCTGTAGTAAAATAGGGTGGTTCGCCATTTAGCTAGTTGATTCAGTGTTGAAGTGATTTTATTTGCGTCTTGAACACCGTCTTGCTGTCGTATACACTTTGTTAAGGGCTCATAGGAAAAAGGTATTACGGTATGTTCATAAAAGAAAAGTTATTTCTTCTGCTAATGTTTTCAACGCTGCCCCCTTAGCAGAAATCACTTTGATGTAAATGTTTGGCCCGATACCTTATGTGGGTGTAAATTAAATTGTTGCGTTTCTTATTTGAATTTAATTTATCGAATTCACAATAAAACGTTCACTTGCAAAATGAATATGAAATAACGGTTATTTAAATAAAGCACAACAATAATACTTTTGTTGGTTTAAATTACGATACTCAATTAAAGTATCACTCAGAAATTATACAATATATTTGAAAGAGCAATTTATTATTTTTTTAATATTTTTTTTTCGGTAGAAAAAATTAAAAATAAGTGGCGAAAAACAAAATTGTTTTATTTATTTTATTACGACTTTTTTGTTCACATTTTTTATTACATGAAACATGTAGACCACTTTATTTATAAATACAAAAAATCCCACATATCTTTGTTGAATTACTAAAATAAGGCACCGTGAGAAGTACGAGTAATCGTTTACATTTCGGTATAAGCCGAAAGGTATTATTTACTTTTATTTATTTTATACTTTTACAATGTTTGTATTCTTTTTTTATACAGAATACTGTTGTGTCCCGTGTCGAGGGAAACATTTTACAATAAGTAAAACATGCCTTAGATTAGTTATTTAACAAAGTTAACATAGTAATAACAATAAATACGTAATTAATTAATTCAATTAACATAATGAGCAATATAAACTAAAATAATCATAAAAAACAAACACTTATTTATATTGACATGTAGACCAAATTTCATAAATAGAACACAAATTTTTACCTATTTGACTTGATCCACGTATCAATCCGAGCGCAACCCATCTCCACTATCCATTTCTTAATAGCAATTTTATATTGTGAGTACTTATGAATTGTCCTTATGGATAATGGAAGTAGATTGTACACTTTAACCGAGTAGTAGGCCAATCCTCTTTGACCGAAAGTTGTATTAATTTCTGATTGTTTTTGCGGCATCAGGGTGGAGTATCCAGTAACTATTGAATTTGTGGAAGGAGTTATGGAAGGTAGAGAATAATGTTTGTGTGCGTACAGTAATAGAGCTAGCAACAGTAATTAGTGACCCGACATTCGTTCGCAATAGAATACCACCACCGCCGCCGCCTTATTTTGCGCAGTGTGCTCAAACACTATTGAAATATTATTTCATCAACAATGATACCTTACCTTGTAGGCTTATTTTGATACATGGATGATTTTAGGTTCCATAAACATTTATAGGATTCAAATTCCTAGATGAATTTTATAGCTGTTTCGGAATTCCACTTTTCATAATAAAATTACGGCATAGTCACAAAATAAACGTAAATACCACGTAAATACACTTGCTGTTTCTAATAATTGTCAATAAACACGTGCCGTTCACATCGTCAGCAAGCGACAAGTGTTTGGTAAATTGTGCTGGGGTAGTCAGCATGTCAGCTTGTTGACACTTTCATTGATACCGACCGAAGTTTTGGTTTCATTTTCGGCCAGTAAAACGAGTTTCGACCGCGGTTTCGGTTTCGGACCCAAATTGTCTGAAATTTCGACTCAGTCGAAACCTGCGGTCGGATTTGACGGATTACGTTCGGCTGTACTCGGTTGGAAAATTAGGACAATTAGAGATACAGGATTTTTGTTGTCCATTCAAATAAGTCCTCCGTGGTGTAGTGGTCAAGACACTTGATTCACGCACGGAAGGTTCCGGGTTCGATTCCCGATGAGAACACAAAAATTAAAATTTGATTTTTCTCAAGCCTGGGTGCTCTGTGATGGAATTCACCACTGTAATTAGGCCACCTGGCCTGTTGTGGTGCAAAAAAAAAAAAAATGTTTAAAAAATGTAATGTAAAAAAAAAGTACTTATTTGTTTTATTTATTATGGTTCACAAACAATAAACAATACATATGTCACGCATTAAATTAATGAATTTTATTCATTGTGTGTTTTATTTAAGACTTATTTTAATTTACTCGTAAGGTTTAACACTTAAAACGCCTGATTTGTGCGCTTTAAAGTTTAAACTTATTTAAACTTTAAACTTATTTAAACTTTAAACTTTTTTAAATAATTTTCGATTGCGATTTAAAATCTTATTTCGGTCGGTCACGACTCAGCACTAATTCGGCATTTTTACATGCAAAGTATAAGTGCAAGTAACAAATACTACATAAGCATTAGTTACTAAGCTCGTGTAAACCTACATTTAATGAATAAACGTGTTTCCTTTTTAATAAAGTAGATAATATTATTAAATAAGTCACCCTAACGCTCTTACTAAACCAACTAACATAGCGACAAAACGTGGCTACCCAAATTTTAAAAAGCCAAGTGATAAAAAAAAAAATTTTCGTATGTTGTATTTTATTATTATTGTAATATTTTATTTTTATGTATGGTTTTTTCTATCCGGAGTAACTTTTCACGAGTACTTGTACTTATTTTTAATGGTGGGGGTCAGTGCTATGCAATCTCCTGACGTCATTGCGACCTTTAAATTCTATTTATCTATTGTGACGGGTCCCCGATTTTATTTATATCCCTGGTCTATTTTCATGGAAACCTTTTTTTTCTTCTCTTTTGGAATTGTATTAAGTTGTGTATTTTTTTTTTATATAATGTAAATCGTCGATTGGCCCTTTTACAATACGGCGCCGTTTTTTAATTTGGCTGGCTAATGCGTAGGTATTCCGGCTAAAACGATAATATGGCTAAATCTAGTATTATAGTTATTTGGATATTTGAGTTAATAATCTACAAAAAAAAAAAAAAATGTTTTCAGGCGTTACCTAGTATGTGAAATAATTCAGTCAGATGAATCTCTTCACAACGGAAGACATATGGATGTTCAAACATAGGCAAAATAGTGAATGTTACACAGTGTGTAAAGTGGCCACTTAAACCAGCCAATGATAGGTCATAAACCCTGTAAATGCCTAGACTTCCATATTCCCTTATTCTTCAATCTGTTTTCAATGCAGCAGCAAGGCTTATTACGTGAGTAAACAAATATTCTCACATCTTAAAACATCTTCGAGATTTGCACTGGTAAAAAAGCCCAGAGAGAATAAAATACAAACTTTGCTGGACAGTATTTAAACAACTTCATAAAATGGCTCCAAAATACCTATCGGACCTTTGTATTAGGGAAAATACATGTCAAAGAAAATCTACTCTTAGGTCAGCATTTGATTCAGGAAGAGGAAAGCTTGTCGAAATCCGGCGCTCCCCAAACACTAGATTTGTAGATTGTGCTTTTGCCGCCGCCGGCCCCTCTGCCTGGAACCAATTGCCTTCAAACTTACGAATCATCGACAGTCCCAGTCAGTTCAGATCCCAACTAAAATCCCACTTCTTTAGACTATGATACCCTCAATTTTAAATCGGGAAATATACATAATATATCACTTTAGTTTAGTTAGAATGTAAGTTTTGGTATGTAAAGCGCCCTTGAGGTAATTTTTTACAAAAATGGCGCAATATAATTCAGCCAAATATAAATATTATTAAGGTATTCTCCATCCCATAGTTATTTGTTAATCTACAAATATGTGTTTGTTTATTTTTAAATCGATTATTATTTTCGGTTCAACGGCGCACAATCAATATCGGTAACAAGGTTTTCGATAGCATATTACGTTAAAACATTGCACAGCCCTTTAAACCCCCATAACTCCAATTCAATGGGATTTATTTCAGATTATGTGAAGGGTAGGCAATAAAACAAATAGCCTTATGGTGTAGGTAAAGGCACATAGCTAATTCAATATTGTTTTAAAGCATTTGGTTCGGAGGGAAGAAAAATGCCGAAACGGGGAAAAGATTGAGCGAGTTTTCGGATACTGACGTTCGCGTCTAGATTGGTTTATAAAGGGGGTCGGATGAATTAGGAGACATGAATCACTGATATAAAAACTCATTTTTTCGTCTTATTTGATATTTTTTCATCCTGACTGATGACGTCAATTATTCATCACGATAACTCGATCTAACCGGGGTTATTCAGCCTTTAAAGTCAATATACGTGTTTTCTTTGCCTTAATCATTTTTTTATTTAAATTAAAAACCTATTATGCAGTTTTTGGAAAAAACACATTTAGGGATATGCAGATAACAATATTTATTTACAAACGTATTTATATTTCAAACTTTAATATTATTCACAAAAGCAGAATAAAAATTACTACACATTATAAATTAACAACTATCGGATTTTTTTATATACAGCAAATCTATCTCCTGTATTCTAAACTATTATGAGTATGAAAAAATACATATTATAATATAACACAAGGTAAAATACACGAGGTATTAAGAAAATGAATCGGGTTGTGGTCCTGTGGCTAGTGTCTCGGACTCACGGACCAAAGGTCCGTGGTTTGAATCCTACTCTACTCCAACTTGATTTCCATTTTCTAATGGTGAGTTATATACAACTCGCTAAAAATGGCCCTTAAAATGAAATATTTGGGTAAATCATAAGAACGCAAATATTTCTTTTTTAGAAAAAAAAAAATATACGTAATACAGCTTAAAAGTGTGTGATTTAAGTATCAAACATTACATATAACTACATAATACAAATAAACAGAGTATGAAAAAGCTTTCAAAAATTACGAAATACATGTACATAATACAAGTCAAAATGATAAGGAATTGAACACAAAATTATCTATACGGAAAACGGTCTATTAAAGAATTTTTAAAATACTTTCATATTAAAAAAAAAACATGTTGATGCAAATATTTTTTTAATAATAATTCTAGTGAAATTATCATCAGCATCATTTCTTTTCCACATTTAATGGTGCATAAGGCACTGCATTGGTACACCAATCGCAGCGTATCTTGATCATTCATCTTAATTGGTCTTACGCTTCAGATACGTCCAAGGACTATGAAATATTCTAGTGTGATTACATCCTTTTAATTATATATTTCATATTAACCATGTCGGAAATCGAACCCGAGACCTCTTGCACGGTAGGCAAACACGCTAACCACTACACCACGAGGCCGACGCCGATTCTAGAAAAAACCTGGTTTAAAATCATTTAACTCTCTTTAAAAATTATTTAAGATTTAAATATACATATATTTATTTATTTCTAGTTTTACAATGTTTGTATTCTTTTTTTATACAGAATAATGTTTCCTCACTGGGATGGGGTGTCCCGTGCCAAAGGAAACATTTTACAATATGTAAAACATTCCTTAAATGAGTTATTTAACTAATTTAACATAAAAATAAATAATATATACCCATATAATATATACTCGTAGTTGCACTTTTTACTAATTCATTTTTGCAAAGAAATTGCGTGGATATAAGACCGCCTCGTTATGTAGTGGTTGATGCATTCGCCTACCATCTTGAGATCTGAACTTGAGATTTTTTTAACAATGCCACATTTGGTTTTACCAGTGCAATTCTCTACGCACCTTAGGGTACGGAAAAAGAATAATTAAAAAAAGAATACAACACAGTTTTTACTTTAGTCCCATTAACATGAGACACATATTCATATTTTTGTAAATAAATAAACATTTACAAATAAAATAATTATAAAAAAACGATTTTATAAATACTCACTATAATATTAATTTTTTATTGTTACTTATTTTATGATTGTTGAGCGACACTAAAAATGTCCTGCCTTAACGTAATATAAATCTGACGTCGTTATGCAAAAATCTAAAGAAAAATAAATATATTTTGTTTAATTCATATGTTTCTCTAAAAAAAGCTAGACCGCTTTTATACAAAAAACTGTAATAATCACCATCTGAAAATAGTGTAGATCACTAAAACGTCATTTCTCAATTTGCAGAAAACACACATAGCACTAGAAAAACCTTACGGTATAGCTGATGCTGATGGGAACATTAATGCCCCCGTTTTAATTGAGTATTTTCTTACAATTAAGTATCCTCATATATGTATATAAAATAATACGAGGGTTCAAACTGTCAGTAGGGTCGCAGTGTGTCACATCTTGCTGGAGGGTGTGATTCTATAAAATGCTGCAAACGCCCAGTTGCATTCCACCGGCAACACTACTGACTAGTCCTGCTCGTTAGCGGCCACGCCGCGAATCTCGGGCGATTGGATCACACACTGGCGCCACCAAACCAGAACTATCCAGCTAAGAAAAGGTAACCCCGACTGAAAAATCCACCAGAGAAGGCAACGGGAAACCACTCTGGTCATCTTTTCCCAGGAATCACTATGGCGAGTATATCCAATAAGCAGTTGTCCTGGCTGTGGAATACAAGAGTAGGGCAGGACCGAGATACTTTCGCTGTAGGGATCGCCAACGTCGGGAGGACCTGACAAGGCACCGCAAGAAGAAGAAAACAATACGTCAATACATAATATACATTTAAGTTTTACTAGGGCTCGCTATTTTCTCCAAAACGCACATCTTAGATTATGTGATCACCTAAACTTATCTTATAATTGAACTTGGTCAAATCGAATCGGGTTGTGGTCCCGTGGCTAGTGTTGCGGACTCACAGATCAGAGGTCCGATTTTCAAACCCCACTCTACCCCAACTTTATTTCCATTTTCTAATAGTGAGTTATTTACAACTCGTTAAAAATGACCATCAAAATTGAAATATTTGGGTTTATTATAAGAACGTAAATATTTATTTTTTCAATTTAAAAAAAAATATATTACATCTTTTTTTTAATGTATTATATATTTTGATAAAAATACATAATTATTTATCAATTCTCTAAGTAAAAAACATTCCAACAGCTGTGTAGATTTGATTATTCACTCTTTTTATAAAAGTGTTATTTTGTATGTCGGCCTCGTGGTGTAATGGTCAGCGCGTTAGCCTACAAAGCAAGAGGTCTCGGGTTCGATTACTGACATGGTTGATATGAAATATTTATTTAAAGGGGTGTTTTCACACTTGAATATTTCATGGTTCCTGGACTGGTACCTGAAGCGTAAGACTGATTATCTTACCTTCATGCAATAAAAATGATCAATTTACGCTGCGATTAGTGTACCAATGCAGTTCCCTATGTACCATTAGATGCGTAAAGGGAATGATGACGATGATGATGTTATTTTTTCAGTTTCACTTTTTTATGACTGGCTGCTTTTTGCATAACTGCGTTTAATTATTCCATTTGTTTTGTGCAGTCTCCTATGCACCAGAAGGTGTTTAAAGGGAATTACGATGACAATTGCTACATAAATAATGAACGACTAACTGAAATTGAACATGTTAAATACTTAAGACTAACAATAAACAGACAATTGACATGGACAATTCATATCAACAATTTAATTAGCAAAGTGGCGACTTTATCGAGTCTATTTTTTTAAATCGAAAACTTCCAATAAAGGAAAAAAAATGTATGAAGCCTATGTAAAAACTAAAATATGTTATATGCAACTACTATGGGGAACAGGAAATCAAAATGACATAAACAGACTACAAAGACAGCAAAATAAAATACTTAAGTTAGTATATGACCTTCCCTATCTAATAGCAACTAAAAAACTTTTTGAACAAACTAAACAATTAAATGTAACTGAACTCTTTAAACTAGAATCTTTAAAATTTATTCATAAATTAGCCACTGATGTAATTGTAGATGATGAATTAAAACTTGAAAAAAACTGTAGTAAACATGAACACAATACGAGAATATCAGAAAAATATCATATACAATCTTTTAAAACGAGAAAAGGACAATCGAGACTTATAAACCATGGACTGAAATTATACAATAAACTACCAGACAAAACTAAACAAAAGACTCAGACAACCTTTACAAAAGATGTTTAAAATATTATTATTAACAGTAGAATGTGAATTTAGAAGTGAAAATATTTTGTTAAATGTATGTAACCCGTAAGGGTTTATCAATAAAATTTAAATAAAAAAAATATAAAAAAATATTGTTTATTATTTAAAAAGGGCAATAAATATGATTTTCTGAGAAATGTCCGCTTCTGGCTAGTGGCTCCAGTAATGACCAATATTTCCAACAGAACGGATCCTAATGGAACATGTTCAACCCCTAACTGTATTACTCCCTCATCTGTAACTGTGGGACTGCGACTGTAAACTGTACCTTCCTCTCTATAGGCGGTGTATTATAGTAAAACTGTGTGCTATGAAGGCAGCGAATTGTGCCTTTGTAAATGCGTGCTATGAAGAGGTGGATGTTTTGTCCAATAAATACAAATTCTACTTAATACTTCAGCGATATATTAAAAAAAAACATTTTATCTAGTAAAAAAAACATGGCATTTCGTATTTTGCTCGAAATAAATATAAAAGAGTTTGTATCAAAAACTCTGTCTTGGAATGTTTAATATCTATTTGTGTTATTGTATTCTTCAAATCAGATGTTTGTCGCTTTTCAAAAACCCAAAAATACAGTCAAACTTGGTAATAACGATCTTGGATATTATGAAGAAACATTAGTTGACATTTTTAGTTGTGGTTTTTGCCATACATTTATTCCATTTTTTTTCCAACGAGTTTCTTCTCGGACATGCCGAACAAAAATATTGCCAACAGTTGAACAAAAACTCTTGAATTGCTTAAATCCATATTTTTTTAAATAAGAACCCAAGTAAGAAAATCCAAATGGGGAACTAACTTATTACCGATGCCACTGGGCGTTGGGATCGGTTTACGTTTATGATACTATGCAAGTGTCTTAGAACCTAATCGGTGTTTTCGCCGACAACATTGACATGGTATCACACATTGCGTGGAAAAAATCCAAGCTTGGTGAGCTTAGTAAACACAGACTCGGCACCTTATTACAATTTATAACTTCTTTGTAGTTTATGAATGACATCCTTGTTTTGGGGGTTTATAAAATGTTTTTTTATTTTTATGTTCAATGGTCAATGCATAATGAACTAAACTGTAATATGACTACTAACAAGCAAAAGTATTTCAATTTGCGAAGAGATAATAATTATTTGTAAAATAGACCGATGTGTGTAAAAAGTTTTCTCTGTCCTTATCACATGGTTATCATTGCAAAAAATACGAATGTTTATTTATATGAATTGGGAATTTAGAAAATGGTATGTTTGTAAGAATTTATTATAATTTTCAGTAGTGACAATATGTAATAGCGATTGTGTTTCAAAAAACTTTTCTCTGGTATAAAGCTAGGGTTTCCTAGGACAGCGGTGCCCGTATCTTAGTGAACGGCGATGCAGCCGTAGTGAACGGTGATGCAGTAGACAGCCGTCGTAACGGTGACTAGAGAGTGGTTTCCGAGGAAAACAATGTTGTTAACACCGTCGAAAAATAAAACCACTCTCTAGTCACCGTTACGACGGCCGTCCACCGCATCACAGTTCACTACGACCGTTAAGATACGGGCACCGCTGTCCTAGGAAACCTCAACATAACGACTAATGGTCTTAACGAGCAAATTCAGTCAGTACCGTCTTCCTCGTTATAACCAAGTTCAACTATAGTTCAAACTTGATTTTTTTCCTTAGTAAAATACAATTTCTCTATTGAATTATTATACCTCCACCATACGGGAAAAACACTTCAAATTTTGCGCCACAAT
Source organism: Micrasema longulum (assembly GCF_059751315.1). NCBI lineage: Eukaryota > Metazoa > Arthropoda > Insecta > Trichoptera > Brachycentridae > Micrasema > Micrasema longulum. Next base: position 81,919 of record NW_028279260.1, read on the forward strand.
GACGTCAACTTTAGTTGCTTATATCTGTTCAGTACCCGTAGTATCGTTTATTAAATAAAGGAATAACGAAACAATGTATAAGATAATACTAATAACTATTTACTTCAAATTGAGTGTTTATGGTTGGGCCGATGTCAGTTTATGTTAAATTGAATAAAATTACCCGCATTTACAGCATATAAAAAACCGCATGTTTTACCTATCTCATTTTCCGAGTAGATTCAGTAAAGATTTGACCGCCGACCAGAGAACTAGAGGAAAGCAGTGCCATTATCTAGCGGCCGTAATATGTTGTGATGCGGTAGGCATAATAAGATGCCCGTCTTAACGGTGTCCAGGGCCCGTATTCTAATGGAAAATTAAAACTCATCTTCAATTTTATCTACAAAGTAAAATCAGTTATTTGGTATAAAAATAGAATATATTTTAATGTTTTTCTAAACGTGTTCAATTACAGATTACCGATAAGGATATTTTGAATTTTCAGACAAATATATACATTTTCGTAAAAAAATATCAATTTTACTTTTTACAGTCTCGATATGTACCTATAAAGATAACGTTGATAATCGCGGCGCAAATAAATAAAAAAAAGCGGTGTCGTTATCTGGCGGCCGCGACAACTTTTAGGTTGAAAATTTGCCCCCGATATGTTATATTTTTCAGTAAGTTGTCAAAATGTTAAAATAAATTCCGTAGAATTAATGTCATTGTAAAAAACGTTTTGATATAGAAAACGATATTATAGATGTTAAACATTTTTCTTGTTTAAAATTAACATTTTTTATTATTCATATAATTTGTTTGTTATTTACATTTCAGTGCGTATTTAATATCTCAAGTGTCGTCCTAATATTTCTACAGATATTTTATTTTAACTGGGTTTTTTTCATAGTCTTCGCTCTTAACATTCAATAAAGCTTTGTGATTTTTAACAAAATGATTCAACATTTCATCAGTTTCTTAAGTCCACCTCACGTTTTTAATAATTTGTTATACATTTTTTTAGAAAAATAAATATTTGCGTTCCTTTAATTAACACAAATATTTCATTTTGATGGCCATTTTCAACGAGTTGTAAATAACTCACTATTAGAAAATGGGAATGAAGTTGGGGTGGAGTGGGATTTGAATCACGGACTTTTGATTCGTGAGTCCGAGACACTAGCCACGGGACCACAACCCGATTCAAAACCAACAGCTTTGACAAGAAAAAATGTTTACCGCTGCACGAAAAACCGTTCGAAGACTGTTTGCACCGCTATGACGGCCGTCATGTTAATGGCGGCACCGATGTTTGACGTTCTGCTCACAATCAACATTCTCTAGAAAATCAGTGCCATTGGTTTGTACAGAAAATGTTTAATGACGTCATCCATCGACACATGTTGGCTGCTAGATGACAGCACCGTTCTCCTTGCAAACATTAGCTTTACCGCTATGCCCGCAACAACTTACCGATATCCGCCGCGCCAACCTTATACTTGCGAGATAGTGAAAAGGTCCGTAAAGCCAGCTTCCAGCCCTCCAGTCTATTGACTAGTCATAGAACAATCCATGAGGTGTATTTCAAAAAAAATATATCAGCTATTCACCTCGGGCGGTGACCAACTGATGTTGCATTTCCAGTCGTTCAACACCTAGAAACCCTTATTAATGCAATTCGTCTCCAGAGGGGTTTTATGATATTTTGCATTAAATTGTACAGGAAACCCTCTTAGCTTTCAAGGTGTTCAACGCCCGTAAATGTACAAACGTACCTTTTCGATATAAGCATCCAGGAAGGAGGAAATTTAAACTCATCTAATATGATCTTTTAACCTACTGCTCGATTCCTTTTCAACAGAAACTCAACATTCCGCATGGCCACTTGCCCCACTAGTTGAATATTTTTTTTTTAGTTAGCGCTGAAATATTTCGTTGATTCTGTTGAATTCTTTAAATGTCTCTTTATTTGTATAATACAAACATGCCTATATGTATATATATGTACATATTTTTTGTTAATATACTACACGATTATTTTTTTTACAGAATTAGTTTAAGAGTCCTCCTCAGCAGGAAATTTGTTTTAATGTTGACCAATTTAATAATTATTTTCCAATTTTTGAAATTATCAAGTTATAGTATTCAGATCGTGTGCCTTTCCAAAAAAAGGAAAAACTTCTTGTGCTTGAAAAATTCATTATTCTTCAAAATTTCTGTATTTTTTTAGTTTATTTTAATTATGAAAAATAAGAATAACATCATTCTTTTATTTGTTCTTGTTACCAATTTCAAAGGCATTTTTTAGGGTTGTAGAATACTTATGAATAAAAAATAAATGCTGTTTTAACAGGTTTTGTACCTATAGTGTTTCTTGGAATGTCCAGGATTATTTACATTTATGGTTTTTATGTTTTGTGGTATCTTTGGTAATGAATTTGATTACCCCTTAATTTAAAAAAATAGAAGTTGAAATGGTTTCCATAATTTAATTTATTTAGAAAATGATGTGAAGAGCGATCGAAAAAATAGGTAATTTTAGAAGGTTAATAATTTGACGCCTATATAAATAAAATAGTACGTGGAATACATGTGTGTATTGGTTTTAAAAAGAAAGAACCTTTTTTTTATTGGTTTCTATGTAGAGTACGGTTTTGGTTCTATGGTAGTGTTATGAAATCCGAAGTAAAGGTTCAAAATAAAAATTTGGCAAATATTACATACATGTGTGATATCTAATTCAAGGTTTAAATAAAAAGAAAATATAATACATGTATTTCTTTATTACTTTTTTCTTTGGTCTAATCATTGGTTTGGTATATAATGAGGTTGCAATTTTATTAAAAATATTTACAATCGTTTAATTCACATTTTTAACTTCACCTATCCAGCTGTTTTTTTTCATTTTAAATATTCCTAAGTATATTTACATGTAGACTTAAACTTTAATAATTAATCAAAATCCTAATAATTTATAATAAACAGTAAATTGGATAACTTTTTAACAATAGTTTAAAACATAACCTAATATATGTACACTCTAGTAACAAATAATAATATATAACAATAGAATATTACTAAACATATAAAATTCTTAAACTGAGAAAATATAAAAGTATAAGAGCCATTTAAAAAACAATTATAATTGCTTTCCAAATAATTCGTTGATTTACACTTTATTTTTTAGAACACAAATAATTAGAATACTATACATCTTAATTGAGTTTATAAACTTAACAAAATATGGCACATTATTAAAAGCCTGATTAATATTGAGATCCAATTTAATATGTTAAATCAGACACTAGTCTGAACATCTTTTATACTAAGATTTAATATCCTGGAAAAATATCAGCATATTCTTGTAGCATGATATTGTCAATATTGTTTATATTTTCGCAGTAAGCCACATATTATCCTTTGAACCAATTGAATAACATAGAACTTTAACCTAGTTTAAGATAATAAAATAATGGAAAAAAATCATTATACATTCATAATTTACCACGTTTTTATTGATACTATTTTTTTATCATATGTATTGAATATTAAATTGATTCTACATAAAATTTAATATACCTAATTAAATTTTACGAACCAATTTTATACGGAATGTTTTTTAGTACACAAAGTCTTAATTTACATTATACATATTCACATATCCTAAAAATACATATATTTACAATTATTTACAAAATGATTTACTTTTTTGATAAATCTTCTGAAATTCAAACGGAAATATCAACTAAAAATCATATCTATGTATGTCCATGTATATCAATGTTTGAATTGATTATTAATTAAAATGAATTGTGATTTGTGTTAATATTTCGATTTATACCACCGCAATTGAGTTTACAAAATAAAATGAATGAGTTTAATTTAAAATGATAGTCTGAATACGATTAATGTATTGCTGAGAACATAAATGAAAAAAATTGTGAACACTTATTTATAACTTACTTTTTTATTAAATTGATCATTGACAGGTTGTATTTATTGTTGATAATTAATTTCTATTACGTTTTTAACAGATTTCGTTTATATTTTTTTAATGTAAAAATTGAAATAAATGTCACCAGAATACTGAATATATCATTATCAATGTATGGTACTTAAATAAGCTAAAAGTTGAATTATCAACTGTAGAATGAATAAAAAACAAAAATTACAAATTCTGGGGTAATTAATTTTAATGAGAAAAATATTTATTCAAAGATTGTAAAAGTAATATCAAAACATGTTTTGTACGAGACTTTTAAACATACGATTCAAATGATTTTTTTAATGATTCAAACGTGTATAATACTGATTTTTGTGTGCTCATAATTCTATGACTGCGACTAAAACTTCATTAATTATTCCTGATAATTAGTTTAAAATCAAATTGAGATTCAATGAATTTTTACACGAAGCAGAAAATTATTACAGAACACTTTTTATCGTCGTTATTAGTTTATTTGCAGCCTATTTTTTAAATAAAATGCCAATAGTTATTAATACATGTGGAAAAAAAACTCGATTTTGACTAATTTTTACATAATTTATAGAATCAAATTCGGAATAATATTGTTTCCATTCACGTTACGTTCTGTTCGTAAGTTATGGTTTTGGCGATTAAAAAAAAAAAATATGACGCAATGTTTACATTTTTAACAATATTTAGAAAATGTTATATTCAAAAGAATTGGATCACACTGACGATAAGGTTCTTGAAAATGGAATACTATAAATTTCTAGGTTTTTAAAATTCTCGCAACATAATTTACAATTATTATGAATAATCGTATTTATGGAGCCGATAAAAGTTGGACACGTATTAATTTCAAATCTTTCAAACTTGAAAATAAATATGCAATAGCTCGCAGGTGTTAACCATGGAGAGTGTATTTTTGGAATTGAAGTAATGTATTTTTTTATACTTTATAAATATTCATTTTTATATGAAAGTATGTATGCACTTGCAGGTAAATATGTACGTGTGCATGTGTTGTCTAAGTAGTAGTGTTTGAATATATTAATGGATTCGCATATCGTCGGTGGTACTGCAATATCCCGTAACTTTCAATTCATTTTTATTGCCGGGATCTAAAAAAAGCTTTCTGTTAATATGTTTATTATAGTTTAGCTAGGCATTTATAATTAAGTAGTTTTAGTTTTTATTTTTTATGTTATTGTTTTATTAGTATAAAACTACTTATGCTCTAAAGATAGATCATTTCCATCTTAGAACAGGCTGTACCATGTTAGATGGAGACTATCATAAACAGAGAACACTCAGTTTTCATTTTACATTAATTGGTTTTAAATAGATTCCCTGTTATTAAGTATGTTTATTATTTTTTTGCAATAAATGTATAAATAAAATAAAATAAAAAAATAGTTTTTAATCGATTTACGATTTTAATTAACCAAAAATATTGCTGCAGTATCAGAAAAAACCTATCATTATTTAGAAAAAAATATATAAATAATTCATAACCAACAGCTTTTAGTCCCTATAGCAAATTTATTTCAGTAAAACATTTTAATAAAATAAAGGTTGCGCGGTATGGCAGTATCACCGACAATATGTTTTATATACACGTATGGTATATATTCGGCCTTACTTATAAATATGGTATGAAGTTACGCCTGTTCTACTATTAAAATAAGGATGGTATTCCCCTCCGCATTATACCACTATGCCTAGACGTACTTTATACCAAGTTTGTAACATGCAAACGTACATGGACGTAGATATTTAATTATTAGTTTGGAACAATCGGAACCTTTAATTAGGGTAGTACGTATTTTATAGTTAATTTGACTTATTGATTAAGAATCACGCAGAAATTTCCAGATTTTCGAATTTTCTTTTCAAAAACATATTCTTTTTTATTGTATTTACGTAAATACATATGTCCACACTTTTATATAGTAACTGTTTTTATCTTACAAGTTAGTACTCGACAAGGGCTTGAGACCAGCTGCCCGATAGGAAGGTGAGAAATTTACCGATGCTTGTCGATAAAATAAACACGAATTTTCCAAAGAACTCTATATTTGTGAAAAAATGTTAGTTTGATTACTCAGCGCCGGTTGTTTGATCATTTGTAAAAGTGAAATCAGCAGTCATAGTAAAAATAACTTTAACGTTTTGAATGAAGTTATGTTTCTGCATTTCTTAATATTTTTCGCACTTAAAGAAACGAGCATGTGAGATATTTAGGTTTGCTTTGTTATTACTGACACTTAACCGCAACTCCATTACCAAAAGACGGATGAATGCCGTGCTTCTTTTAAAGATTATTCATAGAATTAAAAAAATGTTTTTACTATTAACTATTTTTGATTTTTTACTTTTGCTATTGATCATATAACCGAGTCGAAGTCGGTACTGTGAATCTCAAAGAGACATTTTTTATTTTACAGATACAATTTTTAATAGAAAATTCTCAATCATCGGTAAACATTCTCATTGTATTCGGGGCCCTAATCTATTTTAAATGAAGTCACTATGTCTTTATTGTTTATTTAGTAATAATATCCTCGATTATTGAACAGACCATATTGGTTGGGTTGGTTGGTCTGGTGAGCGCGTCAGTGGTCTCAGCTGGGCGTGCCCATGCCCATGCCGAGGCCGTGCGAGGCCCCCTTGGGCCCCAGGTGCCCGGGCTGGTAGCCCCCCTGGCCGGGAGTTCCGTTGGGCCCCCCCGCACCCTGTTGCTGGGACATGTTGTTGTTCATGTCTCCCGGGGGGCGCGCGCTCGCGCCGCCCCCGTGCCCGTTCATCAGGGCGTGCGGCAGGCTGGTGTTATTTTGCTGTACAAATAAAACATTGAAAGATAAAGTTATAAAGTTCGGTAAATGCTTATGTGAGATACTCGAGGAATATAATAAAACGCTATTTAAAGTTTTTATTAAATCCCAAATTCAGAATACAGAACTTGATTACCAACAGGGACGTATCAAACTACAGTTCTTTCTTTTTGAAACGGCTACGAAACATAACATACCATGTTAAAAAAATATTTAAAAAAATAAATAATAATAAACAATATTTTGAGTCCATCCAAATGTTTGTAGACAAGAACTGTAATTAACCCCCTTGGGAGTTATTAATAAAAATTATTACAACTGACATGAAGAACATTTTAAAGGAGGGAATAAAGAAGTCTATGCATTTATGGCAACACTATAGACGTCACACGCGACGTCGTGCGCCAGGTCCGAGCGACGGACACCGAGGGAAGCGTTTTGGCTATGTTGGGTGACACACGTTCTTTAGACAAAAACTTGATTTAATTTTAATTGTTACGATTTTATACATTTTCTTAACTGCTTTATTTTACGTTTTACAAATTAGATTCCTTTAGTTATTTTTAAGTAATTCCATTTTCTATTATATTAAGTTTATATATTGTATCTTTTGTATTAATAAAAGATAATAAAACTGTAAGTACAATCTTTTACTCTATCTGTGCATTACATAAACCATGTTAATCTAAAGATTTATTCAAAACGAGCGTGAAGTAAAAAAACGTTCTCACGAGACGATTTTTACGGAGCGATATCAACGCGGATAAATATTTAGCAATTTATGCGGAAGCTGAGTCTCATGTCCAATAATAATATAGAACCTTTTATATTTGGCCTATATTAATAATATTTAGCCTCTTTTAGAAAAAAAAATGTATAAAAAACAAACACTACATTTTACACAAATTGCTTCATAAACCACACTCCTTATTCAAAACTATGGAGATCCCAACACAAATGGAGTCACGTGTTATACATGTTCTCGTCACATTTTGTTGTCCAGTTCAGAAAATGTATTATATATTGTGTTGTGTACGTAATTGGTGCTGTGTCAGGGTTATGTTTTTGAGTAATAATATCACTGTATTATACCAATATAGCACTGTGTGCACAACGTTAAACTTAAACCCCTTGGGAGTTATTTGTAATTGTATATTAAAGCACAGATAAAGAACATTTTATAGAAGGGAACATAGAAAAATATTGCCTAGTATGAGGGTGAAATAATTCGGACAAAATATCATTCGTAACAGAAAGGTTTCAGCTCTTTAATTTCACAATGATCAACTGATGAAGAATTGAAGAAATATAGATGTTGAAACAGGCAGAACGCTAAATGTTACGGTTTTCCCTTTGCGTTACAATAAATTGAGATCTTAATTACCTTAATTGCCCTGTCTACAAACATTTGGACATACTCAAAACATTGTTCACTAATTTTTCTCTAATACCTCGTAATAATAAAATCGCTGGTAAAAACATGTATTGGTATAAATAAGATTAGGAACAAAGTTTTTCTTTAAAATCATAAAATTCGTATGTGGGAAGCAATTTAAAAAAAAATGTTATCAATTTAAAATGAATATTTTTTTATGTCTTACCGGTGGTGGGGGTAGGTGAGTTGTCTGCCGCTTCAGGTGCGCTAGGGGAGGAGGGTTGTACGCCATATTAGCGAACACAAGACGCTCCTCGTAATCGTATTCACAAAGGATCTTATTCTCACACAGGTAGAACCTGTCCCCTACACAAAACCTGTAACAAAATAGAACATAAAATTAACTTTGAAAAAATCTTTAAATATTATGGTTCCATTATTATGCGAAGGTTTCACGCAGAGGTTAAGCACTGAAATGAAATATTGTGGGTAGAACTTGAACTTGGAAAAAAAAAAAATTCCACCGTATTGTACGATGAGTTTTAGACTCTGTTTTCTTTTAATTGGTAATATGTCAGATAGCACCTAAATATGTCAATGCTTAAAAAGCGTACACAGGGCTTGAACATGTAGTTGATAATTTCGGTAGCCCATCTAATAGGCATAACTATCGGCAGGTTAGTTCTGTATATTAGAATATGAAACAATCTATGCTTATACTGTCTTAGGTAATTATCAGAAACATACAAACCAATGCTCATCATAATCTTAAATTCATAACCGCGCAACAATCGATAAAAATGTGTAGTCAAATACACATTCTTTCTAGTCTCTAAACTGCTGTAGCCAAACATACCCTAGAGAAACTCGGTCGGGTAGAGACAAGGATAATACCCGCACTCCCTCATGTAGAGATTTCTCAGAAACTTGTTTTGGATTTTCTCTATCATCGAGCCACTTTCGAGTCTATTTCGCACCAAGGAGTTGTAAAGAGTTCTCAGTACGCGGGTATTTTCGAAAACCCTGGCAGTACCCAGAACAAACCCTAACATCTTCAATGCATTACCACTGATTGTCTCTATGTGTTAACATTTATTGAGACACAAGTCCCAACTCCATGGAACGAAAGTCCTGTGTTGAGTTGGGACGAATTGATATTTGTGTAGGCTATGTCTTATAATTATTACGATGAACAATGAATAACTCCCTAGGAGGTGAAATTCATTACTTTATCGACAAAAATTTGGAGAAACTCAAAATATTGTAACAATACCAACTGGTCTAAGAAGTATGAAAAATTACAAATTATGTTTAGGCCTAGTATGTGAAATAATTCAATAAAATGAATCTCTTCAACAAAAAAATGGTTTCAACTCTTTTACTTAAAAAAAATTATTTTTTTTAAACCAATATTTTTTCACTAAAATCAACAGTGAAAGCACATTTTTCCACCGTTTTGTAGACTGTAAGTCTTTTTATATTTTTCATTAAAAAAGAACAACTTTCTTTGTCAGTAAATGCGTTTCTCTTTTGAAATTTTTAATTTTGAATAACGCTTTTTCATTTAAATTTAACATACTACTTTCACTGCCCTTTTCACTGTGAGTTTGTCTAATTGTATGAAAGGTCTTTGTCAGATATTTTCATTCATCTTCATGATCATATTGCAAACTCGAATGGTAGCAAAAACTGTGTTTACTTGTATCACAATAGTCCACAATCGTTATAGTAATTTTGTAAATTTAATAACGTCATATTTTTTATCAATATTCCTACAGAGATGAGGTAGAAATTTTTTTTTTTTTTTTTTTTTTTTTTTTTTTTTTTTTTTTTCAAATTCAGGATTATCGATATTCGAGCGTTTACAGGGCTTATGACCTATCATTGGCTGGGTTGAGTGGCCACTTTACGTTTTAACAACATACCTACTCCCCCTCGGGAGAAATCCAGATTTGTGTATGTACAAAAAATACACACACCAAAAAATAATGTTAATAACGTCAGATTAGATTATTCTAATAAAATAAATATAAAATTACATTGTTTTTAACCACTTTATTATTATTTTTTCTACCGACCGGTTTCAAAGCTACACAAGCTTTTTTTTTTTAAATATGTGGTTAAAACCAAAGTTGTTAAATATTTATTTTATTATAATGAATAACTACTAAGTTAGTGCTTCAAATACATTTAAAATAAAAATATTTCTTATCATTATTCATTAAAATCAACAGGTGTGAATGTTACATAGTGAACAGGTGAATGACAAGTAATATACTCTTTAAATACTTAGACTTCTATATTTCCTTCCATAAAATATTCTCCATTTCTATTGTCATTTGTTCATCTAATTTAGTTCAATACAGACACGTAGAAAAGCATATGTCTATTGAATTCGGTATACCCCAAAACGGTTCGACCACAAGTCGACAAATTGAAAGCTAAAAAAGGTGAAATTGGCGTGTAAATAGCGTAGAAGAAAGTATTTTTTATTACTATCGCACTCCGGCGGCGAAATTATTCTCCATAGGCGAGTTTAAAAATTCAGGTCTCGCTCTGTCCATGAATTATTGTATTGAATCAGATGGGTTCGTGTGTCATACAGGATCAGGATCACAGGGTAAACAGGGGGTCTGGCCAAGATGAAGGGGAAAATGTCCTTTAAAGCATTTTACAAGTCGTGTGGGAAATCACGGGACTAGTTCCCGCGCAAACGAATAGCACAAACAAATTTATCTCACAAAGATCGCCGCCGGACGTTGTGTATACAGAGCATATAACCATTCCGTAGTACCTACCAATATTCAAATATTTAAATAAAAAAATAGGACACACTGACAACTTGTTTTGGATTTTGACTGTTGAGTTCTCATAATTCAACCAGGTTTCTACCAGAAATTTAAACTGACCTTGTGATTTTTAGATCAATTTTTCAATACAAATTATTTAAAAAAAGTACTTCAATTAACCTCTTGGCGCATACCGCCCCACGTGTGGAGCGGGAAAAATCCTGCTTAAAAAATGTATGACCCCACGGTTGGGACCAAGTACTTATTTCTTTATAAAACCCAAAAACTGTCAAAAATTTGATTAATTTTGACATCTATGGACGATTCGACAAAGAAAAATAAATAGTTTTCAAGATATTTATTTTACCGACTGAGTTACAGTCATTTTAAAATATCAATAATATTTCACTACTGTAGAGGTTAGGGGCCAATTTTCTAAAATAAAGATTAATAGTGTATATTTTCTTTTACTTATAGGCTATTTTCAATTCAATTCAATTTCAATTCAATTTCAAGGTTGTCTGCTGAATTTCGGGGAATAGGTACACGTGAAAAAATAATAATTATGAAATTGTATCTATTTAAGTGATCGAAAAACTATTTTTCATATTTTTATATCTTAATAATTAATTCATAAAGATATGAAGCATTATAATTATATATAGGTATAAAGGTTTGAAATAGAAAATAAACATACTTGCTTTTTCAGTTTGTTTTTTTATTTTTTACTTTTTAGCATGAACACGTGTCATATTTACCACGATGCTGAATGTTTATTTTTTGTAAATTTATTAATACAGTTTGCTAGAATTCCACTCGTCTATGCGTTTTGTAATTGCAAGACAATTGGTTATCAATCTTCAATATGTAAATGTCATCAACTATCGAATACCTAAATTACGTAGGGGTTTAGAATTTTAATCATCCGTGCGATCAGTAGTTGCAAGACTTGTCGTAATCTAACTACTATTTTTATAAGTAAGTATTTTTTGTCGACCTCGTGGTGTAATGTTCGGCGTGTTTGCCTACCATTCAAGAGATCTCGGGTTTCATTCCTGACATGGTTGAAATGAAATATTTATTAAAAATGGCGTTTCCACACAAGAATAACTTCATGTAACAAACAAATATTAATATATGCTGAGATTGATGTACCAATGCAGTGCCTCAGGCACCATTAGGTACGGAAAGGTAATTATAATATAAAAAATTCAGATTTTAAATTTTATTGTGTCGTTAAAACACTAAACTTTATTGTCATATTAAAAAATGATTAAATTGAGAGCTAGATTCCATACCGTCTATGCGCTCTGTAACTCCAAGATGCACTGTATTCTAGGCTCCTATCTCCTATAGTTAAAATGGATTTTATTGGTGAAAGATAAACCAGAACCACAACCATCTATGCACTCTACAGTTGCTGGGATATTTATTTATTGCACGGCGCCCTTGAGATGATTTTTTCAAAATTGCGCTTTATAAATTATCCAACCACAATAATAATTACATTGAAAACAAGGTAAGTTATTTTTATGCACCAAAGCGTTATTCGATAAAATACGAAATTTGAAAAATTTCACTACAGTGCAAACTTCCCGCTCTAAACATTTACTTTCGAATTTGGTATTCTAGAACGTTTCTTCGGAGGAATAATATCATTTCCAGGAAGAACAGTTTGATTCAAATTTAATAATATTAGAATTTAGAACGCATCAGGAGAGCTGTAGAGATGTGCCGCCATTATGAATAAACAATCGACCAGTCCCGAATACATTTGACTTGATGTTCAGAAAAGGTCACGAAAAATGGCGGCAAAAGAAGTTCTTGACTTTTGAATATTACCATTTCATTGACATTGCATTTTACAGCTGCATCAATAAAGAAAAAAACTAAAGCACAGAGATACATAGAAATATGCTTATTTATTATTTGTTTGTTGAGTTACATTTTTTTAAAGCAATATTACAATATCCTGTATGAGTATTAAAATGCTCCAATGCAGGATCTCAATATTTTTAATATTTCTTTTACTTTATTAAAATAAAAGTGCCTTTTACATATAACTTGAAAAATACAATAATATATATGTACATGGTAAGTAGAGTTGAGTTATAACGTTTTGAAATTATTATTTTTTTAGAGAATAAATATTTGCGTTCTTATAATTTACCCAAATATTTAATTTTACAGGCCATTTTCAACGAGTTTAACTCAAATACAACAAAATTGGTGAAATTTAAAATGCTTTTATTTCTTTTAAAAGACAAATGTTCCGGTTTCATTTATTTTATAAATTTCTTTTCTAATTTGTTTTCTATAATTTATTAGCTATGCAAAACTTTTAAGTATTTTTTTTGATATTTTTTTTTTTATGAAACGATATTTTTGTCTTAAGTTTATTTCATTCGGTTTTTAAATGGCACGATTTTGAAAGAACGGTGTTTTAAAATGGTAAGACTATATAAAACCTTAAGGTAAATCTTTGTAAGCACATACTTTTTCAGTTCCAGTATAAAATGTACTTCAGTTGGGGTCTAGGAAAATTAGTCCCCTATAAATTTTTATGAAAAGCTGTTTCCATAAATACTGTTGGCCTCGATACACAAACCGATCGATTGAAAGACCCGGGATATTTATTGCTATGTTTTGTGATTCCACATATATTATTGTCTTAATCCTCATACGTTTACTTCTTAAATAGGTATTCAGAAATGATATAAACTGTATCTGTGTCCATGCTGAAGTTAATAAGTGCATTGACTAATTTTAATAATTTTTGCGGAATATTAATCATGGTACAAAATATTTTTTTTAAATGCAATCATGATAAATATTCATATTTTAAAGTAATTATACAATAACAAAATACATTGATCAATCAAATTATAACTATTCTAACCCAATCTCCTGAAGTTGATTTGCTCTTTTTGATAGAAATATGTTGGTCACTTTATTTTTTTAAGTTAGGCAAAGATAAACTAAATATATTAAAATATGATGCATATTCATTCCCGGTATTCTGTAATCTAAAAAAAGGTGAGTTATATTGAGCTACCGTTCGAGAATTTTGACAATAAAATATTGTAAATGTTCTGCTTAACCTAGGTGGTACATAGAATGAAATTAGATCAGGGGTACCAAACATTGATTTATTATTTTATATAAATTCGTAAGATTGGTCGATGTTCTTCGTTCTTGCAATTCAGTTAACTTTAGAGAGTCTAAAATTTTGTTATAATTTAATTGATTACTAGAAAAACCCATCTTAAAATTAATACATCTAAGAAACTTATTCTGAATTCTCTCAATCGAATCTGAGAAAACGATTTGATAAGGTGACTCGATCGTAGAATTATAATCCAGTTGGCTTCTAACTAGAGATGTGTTAAGATATTTTAATGTATTTATAAAATATTTTCCGGTTCTAGGTACGAATCGTAATAATTTTAAAGCTTTGTTAGATATTTTAATAATGTGCTTTATAAATATTAATTTCGAATCGAACAAAACACCCAGATCGCTCACGGTAGAAACATCAGTAATTTTAATTTGATTTAACATATAATTAAATAGAATAGGATTTTTTATTATGGCGGCCTCCGTGGTGTAGTGGTCAAGACGCTTGACTCACGCACGGAAGGTTCCGGGTTCGATTCCCGGTGAGAACACAAAAATTAAAATGTGATTTTTCTCAAGCATGGGTGCTCTGTGATGTAATTCACCACTGTAATTAGGCCTCCTGGCCTGTTGTGGTGCAAAAAATAAAAATAAAAAAATATAAAAAAATGAAAAATGTATATGTATATTAAAATGTATAGAATCTCATATTTTGACATTTGTTTAAATTGAATTGCAATTTTTTTTGTTGACCAGGTGTTTAATATAAAGTCTATTAAAAAGATCGTTGAATTTTTTTGGCATCTTGTACATAATACGGTTAAATTAATGGACTGAGTATTAATGTTTTTTTTACTGCAGACAGTAAAAACGTTTATTTTTAAAAATATGTATCTTCTAATTATCAATTAAGCATGACCTAGATACATAAAACTTACATTCCTAAGATTAATGTACTTAAAATGAATCATTTTCCAGGTAAATGTGCAAAATAATTTGCACTGTTTCATCGCAAATGGAAACCGTTGTAGGGAATGTATGCTCATAATAATAATTCCATTCATTGGCATATGTTAATTACATGACGGTATTATGAAGGCAGCTATCATGGATCGCTATTCGGTATTATACCGGTCCATATCAAAACTCATTGAAATCAAATTAATTTGCACTGAACCAAATACATACATAAATAAAGAGTTAAATATCCATACGGGCGTTGGCGCAACTAACACATGTACAAACAAACACTTCTGACTAATTTTTTAAAATATTTATTTAAACATTTTACCATATTAAATATACTTTTTTGTACACTTTGCTCTGCTAACAAGGGTACATACCCCGTTCCAAACTAGGCAATTACATTTGAAATATTAATAATTTACATCGGCGGCCTCCGTGGTGTAGTGGTCAAGACGCTTGACTCACGCACAGAAGATTTCGGGTTCGATTCCCGGTGAGAATCCAAAATTTAAAATGTGATTTTTATCAAGCCTGGGTGTTCTGTAATGTAATTCACCACTGATTGTACCTCCTGGCCTGCTGTAGTGCAAAAAAATAAAATAATAATAAATAAATAAAAACAGATATAAACTTAATTACTTAAAAATATAAGCTCACTAGTATATCAACAATATTTTGAGTTTGTCCAAATTTTTGTAGACAAGGATTGGATTCAACTCCCTTAGGAGCTGTTAACATTAACATATTACAACAGAGATAAATAACATTTTATAGAAGGTAATATAATATAGAAGTCTAGGCATCTACAGGGTTTACGACCTGTCATTGGCTGGTTTAAGTGGCCACTTTACACACTGTGTAACATTCACCATTCTGCCCATATTTGAACATCTACATTCCTTCGATTCTTTCATCTGTTGACGTTCGTAAAGTTTAAGAGCTGAAACCTTTACTTATGCGGGTGAGATTCTTCTAATTAAATTATTTCACCTACATACTAGGTAACGCCTGAATTTTTTTTAATTTCTATACTTCTTCATAGACTAGGTGGATTTATCAAAAATATTTTGAGTTTGTCCAAATTTTTGTAGACAAGGACTGGATTCAATTCCCTGGGGAGCTGTTAACATTAACATCACTAGTATATGTAAATAGGGGCTAGATTTCTAACTGTCCATGCGGTTTTTACAAAATTGGCACTATATAAATTATCTAAACATAAACATACACATATTGATACTTGATACATACACATATATATATATCCATACACTATATCCATATACTTATACAAACATATATACCTAAATACACACATACATACACATACACACACATACATACACCCATGCGCATACCCATACATATGCATAAAATGTACAAAATTTCATTTATATATGCGAAACTTCATAATTGCCTTTTTTTATTATTCTCTGTTATCGTATTTTATTTTCAACATCTAGTAAGAATCTCCAATCCGCGGCATGCATCAACTTCAAGTTTGAAATGAATTTACTTGTTTTGTGTATGGTTAGTTTGATTTGCTTATTGTTTTAGTTTTGTAGTAAAATTTTGGATTTGTGAACAGATTAACGATGCTACGTTGCCGTAGACTAACGGATCGTCGTATTTCATACGAAAGTTGGAGGACTGGTAATTGATACAAGATACTTTTTTTTCAGAAAAATTCCACCAATCATTCCACCGGGAAAATTCTTATTGCTTCAAAACTAATTATTTATCTAACTTATTTCTCCCTAATAGTACCTCTCTACGTTTTTTCAGGTCTTATTATTATTTTTTTTTACAAAAACAGGAGGGTCTGGAATAAATTTGTGTATTGGACGTAGTTTAGTGCAGTTACATTCGTAATTTTATCAACCAAAGTATCACATTAATATCTGCAAATAATTTGGACAGTATTTCCAATAGCGCGGGGATATAAATTATGAATCCTAAAACGCTTTAAGCTCACAAAACCGAACAATAGCCCTCAACTTCTATTGAATGCGGCGAGGGTGAATCCAGCTTTCAAATTAATTAGATACTATGACAAAATTAAACCAGGATAATATGATAGTGGTAATTCAATTCTGGCGTTGTGAAATATTTCATTAGTTTAGGCGGCATGGACTAGTATTTGTGCTATTGTTTAATCGAAATGTAAGCGATAACATGTGAACTGATTGCACTCACTTTTCAATCATTTATAATTCGCAAATCTACCTATATAACTGCAGTTTATTACAATAGGTCGTTCATTCTCTCTGGAAAGTTTTAATTGGACGTATTCCAGAATTTTTTAAATCCTGTGTGATCACGCAGTGTGCCCGATCTCCATAGAAATACAACAATAGATCAGATATGGAGAAACGTTGCTGAAATGATTTATAGATCTGCAAACCGAAATTGAACCAATAACAGATATTATTATTTAGTGCATAACATTCTCGGTAACGCGCTGGAGGTTTAAAAACAAAGAGCACCTTTACCCACTAGTATCTGCGACTCGTATTCCCAATTAATAGTTTGTTCGTGTAAAGGATTACATGTTTGAAATCTAATAAAACAGTTGCGTAACAAAAAATCTAAAAAAAATGTGCATTTAAAAGCAAAATGGCTTTATTTGATAAAAAAGTTAATGGTTTTGTATAAAAATTAACTCTGGGATAACTTAGAAATAATTTATAACGTGGTAATAATATATTTTATAGCTACCGCATAACAAATAACAATAAAGTATAAAATATAACTTGCGAACTTTTTTAAGTGTAAAAATAATTATTCATCTAACTGCAGCATTCAAATAAATGTTCTAACTGTTCAATCTTTAGCACGTGATTCGTATAGATTTTTGGACTCAAACTTATACATTATCTTATATTAATTATGGTATGTAATTCCAATGAATCATTTATATCGGTAATTTTTAGAGTTAAAAACAATGAGAAGATTCTAACATAACTAATAGATTTAATTCAATTTTTATTTTCACTCCGCTTTGCCTATAATTTTTAGGTCTGCCAAAAAATATCTCATTCTTAAATTATTTGATAGCAAGTTGTCCTCTTTCATGCAATCACTGATCCAAATTCAACTGTCACAGTATTTTACTCTCTTCCATTCTTACATAGTCCATTTTTGTTTCCTTTCTTCCTTCATTTTAAATTAATGGTTTCGTCTATATTTTTGTAATTATTTTAATGTAATGTATATCTTCCTTATAAATAAATGCCCACTGAGCGCATGTAGACATTGTAAACACTTTAACTCCTCGACTGTCAATAGAAATGACAAAAAAAGATTAATAATTAATTTTCAAAACGAATGCACCAAAAGCGTAAAATAATATTAAAATAATCGGGTATTTTTACACTGGATCTTTTAAATGTTTTTAGATAAGACAGATTCTCGCTAATCCTTTCTGGATCGAGGGTCAAAATCCCTCGAATAGATGCCCACATTTCTCGCATATATAGTTACGCTGGCCAGACAAAGAGTTCATTCAAAATTGAACCTTCGTTCGTTGGTATCCAAATACCTGTGACCTATTGTACTGAAGTGAAACGTTACCTCTACAATGGGCAGAGTACAACTCTATAAATAATACCCCATAGAAGATATGATTTAATACACCAATTAACATTTCAATTCTTTGTTTCGGGGAATTGAATGGCGGATCATGGGGGGTGAGAGGTTCTTTGGTAAAGTATAATATCAGCATTCAGAGTCTTGATAGCAAAGGGTTGTGCTTTGAAAATTTTAATTTCAGAAAGAAGGGATACGTTATCACCCTTATCTATGGGAGATACGGTCAAATGGGTTAAATTATTATGATACTTATTTTAAAGGGATTCGTTTTAATGTTTTCATTATTTATTAGATGACTTCAGAATTTTCTGTACAGATTTACAAATGTCTCAGGCATAACACCTTTTGTATAACAATGTGCAAATTGTTTATTGTAAAAATGAAGAACATTGTCTTCTAATATACAATATTAATTTCAAATAATTCGGATTCGTTTTTTCTACCGATCTCAATGACGTATACATAATATGTATCTATCGGTTTAAAAAGGACCACGTGCTTAGAATAATTTGTAATTTATAAACTCCTTGATGATTTTCCAAATGCTTGAGTTTACTGTTTACCATATTATTGTCCCACACGAGTATATATGTTATTTTAAATATTTTTTTATAATTATTTGTTATGTTTCTAATCCCATATTTGTGGTGATATACTTATGTGTCTGTGTCATATAATTGCTCGTCCCATCTCAACTCAGGACTTTTAGTCCCATGGAGTTGGGACTTATTGTCTCAAAAAATGTACAATAACCTTATGTATGTAAATAAATAAATATATATGAAAACCGAAAATATTTTTGAGAAAAATAAGAGAAATAAATAAATGTAAAAATATGTCCTACGATAAAATTACAAAATTAATAAAATTTTAATCTTCTAAACAAAAAAAATAAAACAACTTTAAAATGAACGTGATAGCGTATATTTTTTATGTTGCCTATTTGTACTTCTTTTAAGAATATTTTATTTTTTTTTTTATCGCATCTTAATTAATATTATCGATAAAAAGATTTTTAAACGTTACATGTAAAATTAAAAAATAATAATAAACCTCTTTTCCTAATTTACAGTGCATAAAGCACTGAATCGGTATACCAACCGCAGCATATCTTGATATTTTTATGTGGGTAAGATTATTAGCCTCAAGTTTCACGTGCAAATCTAGGGACGTAGATCTAGAGCGTAAAACCACTTTTTAAAATAAATATTTCATGACTCTCACGCACCCTCTCACATACTTACACTCACACAAACACACTAACATGTATTGTACGAGTATTTCATGTATTTCTGTGGGTATCTGTCATTGGTTTTATTCTCTGTATATTTTATTTGTTATATTTTTTTACATGTATTACTGTTGATATCCCCAATAAATAAAATAAATAATAAATAAAATGTCAACCATGGCGGGAATTAAATTCTCGACTTTTTGCATGGTGATGTCATCTTTCAATTTAAATGTGTTTATTTCTTAAACAAGTATCATCTAAAGTATTAAGTTTTGATCAAATAATTGAAAATATACTCGAAATAATTATCGATTGAAGACAGGGGTAGAAAATGTTAATGCAATTCTAAGTTTCTACCTGGGGAAATAGCGAGGGAGTAGTTTTTATGATTATGCTGATAAGTGAGACAACCAACAAAAGAGTGAATATAAAAAATATATAAAAGATAATTAGAGAATAAATTGACTTACCTGTGATTACATTGTTGACAGGCGAAGCATTCTAGATGGTAGACATTATTTCTAGCTCTCATTACCATTTCAAACGCAGGAATGACTTTATTGCAAGCTGCACAATATCCAGTATTTCCAAATAACCTGTAAACAAAAAATATTTTTTTAAATATGTTTAATGTATTATTGAATACCTTTAATTGAATTCAATGTATTAATTAGTGGCAGAGTTGCCGAGAATCTAAGTACACTCTGAATCTTGTGCAACTCGTTGGTCCGGAGCAGGCTTGAGAGTGCTTTTGTAATTTGGAGTATGGACTCTGAAATTGATCGAGAATCGAGAAAAAATCTAAGGTTTCTCTACTCGTACACGAGGAAACCTAGAAATTATCCATTGCCCTATCCTACTGCATTTCTCTAAGGTATGCTGCGGAAACATGGAAATTATCCGTGGTTCCATGCCACTGCATTCCTCCGAGGCATGCTGCGAAAACGTGGAAATTATCCATTGCCCTATTCTACTGCATTCTTCCAAGGCATGCTGCGAAAACATTGAAATTATCCATGGCCCTATCCTACTGCATTCCTCTAAGGCAGTGGTTCAAAACCTTTTTGAAGTCAGTAAGCACTTTTGGTCTTAAGGAAAATTCGCGGTACACCAAAACTGAAGATGCAAAAAACATACAAAGATAACTTTTATTAAAAATAAAACTGATTATTTTATTGGACAAGTTAAAAATTACATTAATTTAAAAAAAAAAAAAAAATATTAAATACTCCAATGAAACTTTTTGTGGCGAATTTTTTTAAATTTGACTGTTTGTCTATTAGCTTTATAAACGCAATAACGTAAGGGGAATCCCCTGCGTGGAAGTACTAATAACCGAGCAACGGATCTCGATAGAGTACTTGACCGTTGGCGCTGTTGTGAGGTGAGCGCACACTACTTCACTTTGCAGGGGTGCTGGCATCTAGCCATTATATCTGCAACTAAAATCGCACAGTAAATGAGTCAACATTAAATTTTGGTATTTATAATTTCGCGGAGCACTTGCAACCAGCTCGCGGAGCACCGGTTAAGGACCACTGCTCTAAGGCATGCTGCGGAACAACAGTTTGCAACTTCTTAAGCAAGCATGTTAGCTCTATTTTCAAAATGTCCTTTATACTAAATTTAAAAACGAGTACAAATACGTAGATTTGTTCTGTCATTTAATTAGAGATTCTCAATTGAACGTAGTTATACAGAAAGCAACCAGCCAAAGAAAAGTGAAACGGAGATAATAGCACCTTTGTGAAAATAGTGAAAAATCTAATCTACTTAACAATTGGAATGTTTTTGACTTTGATAAATGATAAACAAAGAGTACATAAGTTTTTTTTAAATATAATACACAATAATCTAATTACGTATTTACCAGTTTTAATATTTTTCAAGTACCGTAAGATTTTTCTAGTGCTGTGGGTGTTTTCTGCAAATTGAGAAATGCCGTTTTTGTGATCGGCACTATTTTCAAAAGATGATTATTACAGTTTTTTGTATGAAAGCGGCCTGGCTGCTTTTAGTAGAACTTAGAATTGACCTTACTGCACCCGATAACACCAATATCTCTTTTTTTTTTATTGTGGACTGGCTGCTTTCTGTATAACTACGTTCAATTATGACTGACTTTCCCGTTCGCATATTTCATATAAATTGGTACGGAGCGAATCGAGTGAATAATTATTTTCTGTCGAACACTAGCACAGTCTTTAAAATATTAAACAGAAGCCGTACGGACGTCGCGTCGCTTAAGTTATTATTGATACATCTACCGACGAAAAACGTGCGTATGCATCGTACAAAGTACATAATAACTCACGAACGCTCACTAGCCTACTGCCTCTTCTTAATCTATCGATCGGTACCTTTTAGAACCGTGAAACTTTTGACGATCAGATAATATTTCAAATAAAATTTTTACGTAAAACGCGAGGCTCGATTTTCTGGATAGAGGAGCCTAGAGGTGAGATTTATTCTGCAATAAAAAGTATCCTCTTCGTTTTTGAAGACGTTTACCTCAAGTAATCTCTCTTGCACAGTATCAGGTTGGCCTTGGTGTAGAGCGTGGAGCCCACCTCGCCCAGGCGGCAGTCGCAGCAGCCGCACTTGAGGCAGTCCTCGTGCCAGAGCAGGTCGAGCGCCTTAAGCAGGAAGCGCTCCGTGATGGGCTTGCCGCAGCCCGCGCACTCCTGGGCGGACCCCGGCGGGGGCGCGCCCGTCACCGCGCCCTCTTTGCTCGCGTCCATGGTCATCGCTGCCACGACGGGGCTGCTGCCGTTCGGCACGGACAGAACGCGCCTGTCGCTCTGGAAAAAAGAGACAAACCGTTAACAAAAAGTAAAAAACACAGTATTTGAAGCCGTGTTAAATTTTATTTTAGATATTTCGGAACAATAGCAAATAAAATTGCTGATACATAATAATAACGGTTGCGTAGATTTTCACGAACTTTTTTATCACTAGGAAATAATGCTATCTTTAAGCATCAAAGGTTTTTTTTAAATATACTTTCTTTTTATTTTCTATTTTTTTTTCTATTTTCTCAATCTGTAAATCTCCTTGCTGAGTTTTTAAAACTTTTTGATAGTTTTGTTTATCTTTTATTTTTTTTTATAAATTTTTATTATTAATTACTGTAATTTATGTAAACTTTATATCGCACATGTATTTCTAAAGCGACACAATTCTTAAAGTGTCATTTGAGAAAAAGGCGAAAAATTTTTTGCGAGCTTGAAAAAAAATATTTACAAAAGCAAACAGATTTTTCGAAGTAAATGGCGCTGGGAAACAATCATTTTGAAAATTTCTTAAGTAATATAATTCGAAATAATAAAAAAAAATGTAACCTCGATCTGTTTATCAAAATAAAACTGTTTTTTTAAATAAATTATATCACCAAAAAAAATTATCTTTAAAAAGTTCAACGTTTCGTCTACATAAATAACATAACTTAAAATAATATAATTTTCAACACTGCCAACTAAGTTGGAATGAGTCAAGATAACAAAAATGACACTAGCGCCATTTGCCCGTTGATTTTGTAAGCCAAGTTGCTACGTTTTTCATGATTCATAGAATAATATTTCCTAATCTCTAATGAGAAAATGTATTTACATATTTATTAGATTAAGGAATATTTTAAAAAATAACCATTTAAAAATAGCTTATTACTCAATCGTACAATAATTGTTACAATATGGTATTATAGAATGGGGTGGTGCATATGCCAATATATTAAACCCTCTAAACATAGTACAAAGTACAAAGATTAATTAGTAAACCCTAGACATTCAATACGGAACGTCTATATCAAATATTTAATGTTCACACAGTAGACACTCTTTATAAAATAAATTTTACTATAAAAGTTTTTACAGAAGAAAAAATAAAAGAATTTGGGATGAATAAGTCACTCAGATACCAACATAATATTAAAATTCCGAAATTCAGTGAAAATAGCTTTGACTTCAAAGGTAAAAAAAATTATAATAATCTTCCCAGTGAACTAAAAACTATTGAAAATGATAAATCAATAAATAAATTTAAGTTAATCTAAATAAAAATTTTAAACACGTGTGAAAACAAGATTAAATTTTAATAAGTATGAATGCATTATTGTTTTATGTTTTTTCTTTATATATCCTATGTTTTTTTTTTTCATATACTCGGATTTAAAATTATTTAAACTCCTTTAAAAAAACAAGTAAAACAGTGTAATACCCGTATGCAGAGACAAAACTTAAGGTGAGGAAAGTACATTCTAATTTCAAATGCGGAGAATAACCCGAAGGTGAAGACAATAGAATGTACTTTCCTCGCCCCAAGTTTTGTCTCTGCATACGGGTATTAGTCACTCTCCAAGCACAAGAGTAATTCTCTTTATTTGGAGAGTTACAAAGATAACATTTACTAGATGAATAGAATAGACTATTACAAAAACATGTACTTTTTATGAATTTTATTAAAATATAAAATCTCCCACATAGTGATAACTTGAAAACATTGGTTTTTGAGTTGTGTCACTTAAAAAATACATGCGTGATATATTAGTAGCTACAAACCAGGTATTTCTGTCCCTAATGAAGTTGCCAGGAACATTTCCTGAAATTTAACACCGTTGTGTTAGTTTACTTTATACCACAAATATTATCACTTATTTTTTTGTATTGCAAGTAAATAAAATGTTTTTTTGGTCAATAAACGCCGTATTCCGGCAACGAAACTAAAACTAAACAAACATACGAAACGAAGGCCTAGCGTGCTAAGGGGTCGGAAGTATGTTGCATTAGATAAACGGTCAATTAATAATATATTATGCAAATTAGTAATATATTTGTAATAATATTGTGCTATTGTTAAATCATACCGCTGTTATTCCAGTAATAATTGTGATTACATAATATTTATGTTAAAGGGTGCTGAGTATGTAAAATGTTTAATGTAATTGTAAATATTATTATTGATTCGGGTTTAGTTAGCAATATCTAAATAATTCAACGGTGCGCAATGGCAAAGTAATTAATGCACGATGGCCAGTTCCGTTGTTGTATTCTGTTTGTGACGGCTTAAGCCTGCTGGAGCTAATTAATTATGATTTGTAATAGCAGATGACAGAATCAATCACAAGCACTCGTGTCATTGGCAAGTCATTAACAATATTAAATGGTTGAATTTGGGGATGGCAGTGAAAGGTAGATTATAAAAGAGAAAAAAAAACAGACATGGGAATTACAAAAAAACGCGGTGTTTCCACATTACCTTCTGAAACTAATTTTTCATCTTTATTTAAATGTATTTTACTAATTTGTGAGTGTCAAATGTTCCATCTAGGAAGCGAATGATAAGAGGGTTTTAAAAATATGTATAATTATTTTTATTTATTTATTATTGATTATTTTTTTCCTTTTTCCCATTAAGTAATAGTTTTGATTTAAGGTAATTTATAAACAAATGCGTTAATTTCTATTTTTATACATCTTTAGCTTTTTAATATTTTTTTTCTATTGAATATGTTCTGTAACTTGAATTGTAAAAATAAAACTTTTATTTTATTGGTTGGTTGGAAGAAATTGCCATTTGGCAATAAGCCCGCCAATGTACAAATAACATTATGTACAAAAAGTTAAATAAATATATAAGTTTATTCTTGAATCATGAAATAACACCTAAACATATTCTTATGTGTGCTCTAAAAATAACAATAAAAATATATTTCATTTATAAGTTGTTTTACACGTATGTTTTAACCTTCTGTTACAATTCTGTTTTTTTTTCCCTTCATAAATGTATTCCCCATATCATTTTTTTTATCCCGAATATGGTTGTAAAGAAAGAAGTAAGTCCAGTTTGATAGGGCTTTGAATATTTGAGTACTACTCTGCACATTGCAAAACTCTCTCTCTTGAGAACAGGGCTGTCAAAGCGCGGTCCACGTACCAATTGGGGCCCCCAAGAGATTGGGCCAGGCAGACCAAGTCCCGTGGAACAGAATACTAGGAACGTCGTGAAAACATTGTTTTATGCAGTAGCCAAATAGAAGTGGCAAAGCTTTAGTCGTTGTTATATGTATAAGAAAATACAGCAATATAAAAAAAAGACGTTCAAAAAGACTAGAGAAATGAACGTATTTAATATTTTTGTGAATTCCTAATATAAAATTACGGATAGTAACAACTTGAACATAATTATATTACTAGAGAAAAAGTCAAGATTAGACTCCCATTTAAAAAAGAAAGAGAAGTCACACAATTAAATTTCATACAAAAAGGTAAAAAAATATTATGAAATAAAGGAAAAGAAATAATTAATTATGTATTCTCGAATCCATCATTATTTCTAGTAAGGATGCTGGATTACAACACCCTCGAATCCCGTCGTCATTTTTTTCTTGAAAAACATTTCAATAAATCTCTAATTTTTACCCTGCGTAAGAATACATTTTTTATATCCTATTTCTCGTAGGGCTGAACTTTCCTATTAGTATGTAAAAAGTAAACACCAATTTTCATGGCATAAAAGTAAATGTAATATTTATAATAATATCAAATAATATAATTTTACAAAAATTCGGTAATAAATAAATTATTAACGCTTTTTAAAATCACTGTCAATCAAATATTTCAAATAAAATTAGACAACCCGTATCGCGATTTCTTAAAAGCCCAATAGAGACATCTGACGACAAAAATGAAAACTAAATAATATTCGAAAAGCACAATCGCAAAGCAATAATATTGCGCAAGGAAATTGCGCTTTTAGAAAGTAGGTATTTTTTGGGCACTTCGTGGATAAGATCGAAATCCGCCGCATCACAAAGCAGGAAAAATATTATTTTTTTACTCAGTGGACGCTTGCCTAAAACGTACTTAAATCTTGTATCTGGGTGTGCATTTTCCACAGCAAAACGGTGAAGTTGAATTGATACCACGTAATAAAAACGTTCAAATTGTTTCATTTTTCGGTGTATTGTGTCGTATATTTGGATTGAATTTTTTATGTCGCATCTTTAATACGGTCGAGTTTTGGTAAATTTAAGACAGACCCTTTAAGGGTTGTGTAGACGTAGGGTAGACCTAAAGGTAGATTTTTGGTTTGTGGGGGTGGGGAGGTGATTGATTTACTCTAAACCAACAATTTAACGCTTGAGTTGGTCTGATTCATTGGATTTAGGTTTGTTACTTGCTTGGCGGTCATCCGAGGGAAAGCAAGGATGACTATTATCTACTAAATTCGATACATTTTTGTATTTCTTTGTTGCCTAATTGACGTGATCGTTAAAATGAGTGACTTTTCAACTGTATTTAAGTGCTGTTTTTTTTTTCTTTCGTGAATACGGCATTATTTACGATAATATATAAAAAATGTCTTAACACGGAAAATAAATACTGTAGCTGAAAATAACTTCATTAATTTCATATTTTATTTTACAAACTACAGCTATAAAACATAATATAAATCTTATTAAATATTTGTATTTAAATACTTGCTGACTTTTCTATGTCTACCGGTTTCTAGACTTACCCTCTCTTTCAAGATTCCAATTTAACCAACATGCAAAACCCACTATACACCATAACGATAGTTGTTGCACAAAAATTTAAAACCAATATTTTTAAATATCTAGATGGTTGGTTGAATTTGCCATTTAACAATTAGTGCGCATTTGTTATGTACAAAAAGTTAAATAAATAAATAAAAATAATTATTAATAATAAATATGTATTGGTACACCAGATGCAACGTATATTTATAAAAAATACGTGTTAAAACAAATAATAAAATTCGTTTAAGTAGATATTTTAAGTAAAAAATATAAAATATCGTTGTAAAATGAAATGCATTTTTTTTCATTTGTACATGACTTTTAAATAAATATTTGAATTCAACTATGCTGAGAATGAAACAAAATAATAACTAATTCACGATGCGGACGCATTAAAATTATTTACTCCGAGAACTTTTCCATAAAACTCACAAGTAAAAATTTTACAATTCAAAACAAGAAAAAATATTAGGACTGTAAAGGTGAATGTACTGCATTGTGACACTATTAAAAATTTAACTATAGTTTAACATACATACCTGTAGAATTGGGTAGTTTGCCTAACAAAGCCCGTGCACGAAGTGGCCGTTTTACGGCAGAGTTCGCCAGCCTCTCCTACCGCCATACTAATCTACTCAAGAGATAATTCCTCTTTGATTTACTTGGCCGACTCCGAGAGACTCTCCAGAAACATGAAATGTCTGAGAAGAGCCCTTTGAAAGGGCGCAGCCTTTCTGAAGAGGCAAACAAATAGTTTTCATTGTTTGGTAATACGAAAATATTCCTGATCGTTTTATCATGATGGAAAAATGAAAACTGCAAATGACGCTGTTATCTTATTCTAGTAATTTGAAGGTATACATATATTTTTTATTATTTTTTTAGCTGCAGCTGCAGAGTAAACTTTATTTGCGAATATCATGTTGCTTTTGAGGCCAATTTTACAGCGGTCCTAGTTTGTACATAAGTAACTAGTTTACTGTAAATACGCTTACAAAATAATTTAGATTCAACAATGTTTTTTTAGGTTCAAATGATTTAATCCAGGCAGGATATCACTTCTTAGGGAGTTATAAAGATCTAAATTAATTTATTGGGTTTACGACCTGTCATTTGCTAGTTTAAGGGCCACTTTCACGCTGTATTACATTCAATATTCTGCTTATGTTTAAATATCCACATTTCTTCGACTATTCCATCTGCCGACTCTTGTGATGAAATATACCTGAAACCTTTATTATGCCTAGAATTACATTCCCAAAAATCTTTTCCCCTTCTGTTACAATAATTAGAATTAAAAAAAAACGTTTAACGTCATAGTTTGAAAGCCATTTAATTTTCAGAGAAATCCGTTATTCAGTATTATTGTTTTATATTAATACCTGAGTATTTAAAAAAATTAAGCTCCTAATTTTTTTCTTTACAAAAAATTTTAACTCACTTAAAAGTTTTAAAAACAAAAATTTATATGTTCGATCATGGACAGCATTATGTAAAATATAATGTGAACATTTAAACTACCCTATGACAAAACGTACATCCAATAAATGCTTGGAGATAAATTTCCGATGCAAAGCTTAAATAAGTAGGTATGTCATAATAGATTTAATAAAGACAATATCATACAGTATACACCATCAGGTGCGTTTAGTAATAATATAATTTCTCATTTTGCTTGCAACGCAAGAAGTGCAGAATGGCATAAATCTTACGCGCCACTCCGTAAAAGTTTTCATTGGTCGCACGAACCGGAAGTCAGGTGCTTTCAAACGGTGGAAATGTAACGGAAGAAGAAAACACATACAAGCGGCACAATACCTGTCCCAGTGTTGCCACACCTTGATGAAAAAGCTGGGAAATTACACCAAAAGGATATATTCAAACCGTTTTTGAAAGATGCACAGATTCTCGTAAAATTACAATATATTTAGGCAATGAATTTGGCGCTATTGATATCTTTTGTTGTTTAATATCAAAACTTTAGGAAATGCTTTTAACAAGGGTATATTTTATCATTATACAAATTTATAAAGAAGAAAAAATAAAGGAATTTGAATTGAATGAAGTCACTAAGATACCAAAATAATATAAAAATTCCTAAATTCCACACAAGTCATGGTCAAAATAGCTTTGTCTTCAAAGGTGTAAAATATATGTATAATAATCTCCCCAATGAAATAAAAATAATATATTAATAAATAAATTTAAAGTAAATCTGAAGAAACGTGAACACGTGTACACGTGTAAAAACTGGATTAAATGTTAATTTGTATGAATGTGTAATTATTTTATGTTTTTTCTTTATATATCCTATGTTTTATTTATTTTTCTCTTATACTCGTATATTCAAAATTATATAAACTCTTATAAATAAACAACGACAACAGTGTAAGTCAGTCTCCAAGCACAAGAGTTAGTCTCTTTTTTTGGAGTGTTACAGTGATAACATTTACTAGATGTATAAAAGTAGATCTGTATAGAATTTTTTAAAATTATGTACCTTTTATGAAATTTATTAATAATAAAAAAATAATTTATTAGGTCTGATTGCGAATTGTGCGGGTATGCTTGGGGTCAAGTATTTTCACAGCTTCTACATCCTTTTACTCACAACCACTGTTCACTTCCAACTTCAGTATCTTTTGATCACCCGCCACATTAAGACCTAGTGTTGTACATCGTGCATTTCATAAAACTTTGTTTCTACCAACCACTCGTGTTGATCTTCAGGTCGGAGTCTGCCATGGTGTTGCCTCTCGCAAGTGTCAAGTGGGATCCGGCAAGTCCATCAAGAACGAGGATAAGGTTAATAGCAATGCTTCCTAATACATCTCATTTGCTGGGGTTGTGACCGATTGACCGAAATTACAACATGCATTTACACTGAAGTTACAGAGCGCATGAGCGGTTAGAAATATGCACGATATTAACAGATGAAATTTAATTTAGAAATAATTTTACAGTAAATTTAATTTATACAATATGAAAACTTATATTACCAATCGTCTTGCAGCTACAAAGCGAAATCTAGACACTTAAAAATTACTGTAAAAATTCATAATAATTTATTATTATTTACGTTTTGCTTTGCTCGTGCTAATCTTTATAGACACGTAGGGGGGTAATATGAAATGTGTTTTTTTAAGCTTTTTGATCCCCATAACAGTTTGTTTTCATATAACAGACACATAAAAAAATACGATTCGTATTATTATGAAGTAAGCGTATTATAACCAAAAACAAGGAATTAATATTTATTTTAATTACATATTTTTAAATATAATTTACAGAATATATGTTAATAATAACTTAATTCAAAAAATATTTATTTTTTATGTAAACTTATACAGTTTCATGCAACTAAGATTAATCATAACGATTATAAAAAAATCATTATAAATCGTTTTTTAGCGGTTTGTCACTGGTTGTTTTTTGCACCAAATTACATAAGCTTCTCGTGTTTTTAAATTGAGAATATTTTGATTATTTCCAAATATTAAAACAATAGAAGAAGTAAAAATCTACATGGGTAAAATGGTAAAAGACACAAAAATTGTTGAGTGGTCACTTAATCCAACTAATGACAGTTTTCTATATTCTTCGCAGAAATGTTCTGTTAAGATAAATACTTTTTTATTTGGTTTTTTTTCCTGCTGAATGTAATACAAATAATTCCAAAACAAAACGTGAAAATCAAACGGTGTCTTACTCTGAGCATACTTCCCTAATAGTCGCACTGTACAAAGTAGTACTTATTTAGCAGATTGCTTCTCTTTAAGTTTTTCTTTAATACAGCGAGAGATGGTGGGGACGAGTTCTTTCTCTGGGAGAATTAGGAATATCTGCTCTGAGTGGAGTAATGAAACATTCATATGATGGCGATGGTGGGACAAACTCCCTTATTACTTAGACTTAATTTGTTTCGCGCGAAAGCACTTTCATTTGTAGCGTTTTTGATTAGTGAATGGAAGAAAGAGAGCCTGTTTATACGGAGAGCTTGGTTAACTCACATATATATATATATGTGTGTGTTGCGAACCTACCCACTGGCCAACACTACAAATACCAATTATTCATATTTTTAATTAGCATGCTAATTTATTTACATTAATTAAAAAGCCCAATTAGATATGCTAATTTAGAAAAAAATACTTTCTGTGTGAAGAATGGAAATAAAAAAATATTTTTCAAAAAATCTAAATTTATTAATTTTAAAGTAAGAATGCCATGTTAATCACAATAATTAAAAGTGGCATAATTAGTAAAAGGATTTCGGTAGTCAGATAGCAGAAGGGATTATCTGTATTTTTTCTGTTTTTTAGTAATGTTGTCAATAGTTTCATATTTCAGATACACATAGAAAGAAAATAAACAGCATCATTTAAAATGGTAATTCATTATTAAAAAGCAATACTAAAATATTTTAGTTTACGGATTAAAGTCTTGAAATCGAGTCGTTTTTCAGTTCTCCTGAACATTTTTGAAAATTACAGATGGTTTTTTCTACCATCTGACTGCCAATTTGTTCACTAACTGTTATGAAATCCTATACTTTCAGGCTTTAAAATTTCACATATTTCCTGAAAACGCCCTCAAAAATCCTTATTTTAATCAGTGTTGATGATGGAAAATAACCAAAGTATATTAAAGTGATACTTAAGGTACTGAAGACCATAAAGCAAAAAAAAACTTGAGTGCTTTAGGCATGTAATGATAGACAAATAATATAACATTTTCCAAGTCATTCTATTACGAGGGATTGAAGAAAGATGCAGTGCAGGTAGAAGGCGCATCTCTTGGCTTAAGAGCTTGTGTGACTGGTTCTATTGCAGCATTCAGTCTTTGTTCAGGGCAGCTGCCAACAAAGCAAAAATTGCTGCGATGATTTTCAACCCCTATCCGGGAGAAGAAAAAAAAGAAGAATAATTAAAGTGATCCGACTGCGCGACTCGAGTCTAAAAACACTTTGACATGTCTTATCAAAAAAATCACTTGAATTGATAAAAATGGACGAAAAACAAATGAGTTTTTTGCTTTAAACGATATTTTTTGACTAAGGCCACTTTGAAAAATCACTCTTCAAATATGAATAAGATAAGGCTTACTTAGGGCTGCAGTCTGATAAAAAGTAAATCTTTTTTTTCAATTTTTCTTTTTTATTCATTACCTTTTAATCATTAGAACCAACTTTACTGAACTATTTTGTATTTATATGAGTAGCAATGTACCTACGTTTAGCCTAAATTTCAAGAGGTGTAATCTTCCGGTAGAAAAGTATTATATTAAAGTTGTATAAAACTTTACAAGTATTTAAAAAGAAGAATACCTTAAAAAAGGTTATCTTTCTTATGTTAATTTAGTGACGCGATTTTGGAAAACGGTGTTTTAAAATAAATAGAAAAATTGTTTTTTTCCTTACGGTTTATCTAAGTACAACCTTACAAAAAAAACAAAACAACAAAATTCCTTTATGTGTAAAGATATCAAATTGTAAGCTCAAATGCTTAAAAGTATGAAGAATAAAAAAAATCAATTAATAAAAAAACAAATATTAAATGTTTATTGGAATAATGTAAATTGATGAAAATTACTTTTTAACATCAATTGATTATACACAAATGTTAATATTTACTTATTTTGGGAAATAAATAAAAATAAAATAAATATATATTACATCGCTGCTGAATCGTTTTAACGTTCATAATTCATCAGGTCATTATACAAATTAAAAAAAATAATTAAACAATTAAAAACTTGTTGCCAAATTTAGGTTGTGCACGGTTTAGACTCATATCCTAGACCTCTCTAATTCAGAACATATATAAATACTAAGAAAATTGTTTGAATGGAATAAATTATTATGTTGTCATTATAAAAAAATATTTTACACATTATAAAAATAATTAAATAGACTTTCGTGTACTGTTGTATCATCCTAGGAGAAAAGGAGTTTTCTCCAAAAGCTATGCAGCCGCGATGTGCTGACACGTTTTCTTATTTACCAATGATTTACGTATAGAAGTGTTACGAAGTGAACTTCGATTGTATTAATAAAATAACCAAGTATTACATAGCAACCTGATTACAAGTACTTTCCAACATTTTCAATTTATTAACTAAGCGATTTAACACAGATTAAAAAATACATCTACAATTTGTTTTCATGTAACAAGGTCATAGTTATTAATAGAAAAAAATATCTTATTTTTGAACTTATACCTTTGCATCTTTATGCATTTATTTATTTTAATGTGTTTCTTATCTTACATTGTTTGATATAAAATAATTAAAAATTATATCCAGTTATAAAAAAGAATGAACGCTCGGATGCACAATCAAAACATAAAATGAAAAACATGAAACTAATTAAAAATGGGGTCAAAAAGGCACTTAACGCAAATTGTTTTTTGCTCTGATTAAAATTACGCTAAAAATTTATTAATATTTAAGATATGAACAAGTAAAGATTAGTTTTTTAAGTGAATAATTGGTGTGATAAAACAATTCATTTTTAAGAGATTATTCTGAAAAAAACAATATTTCATTATTTCGTATTGTTTACATCAACCCTTTACCACCCAATTTTCTAGTTCTAACTAAAAATATTTATTCGTGTATGTTTATAAAAACACGTTTTTTTAATTTTTTATTTTGTAGACAATTACTGTATTTTATTCCAACAGGGATGAATCCGTTGAGAATATGAAAATCTTGGTCTCATCACTGCGTAACGTTCACCATTATTTAAAATCTACAAATATAAAAATACAATTTTAAATTAAAAAAAACATACAATAATACTAGAAACGCTATTTTATCTCTTCTATTGTCTTTAAATTTTACGGCAAAATTTCTTGAAAATGTATAAAAAAAATATTTGAATAAAAACTAAGTTCTTTGAACGGCATTACTATTTCATATGAATCAACCAACGACAAGAGAGTTCTGAAATATTTCCGGTTTACGGTAAGGCAACGGACCAATCGACAGAAAAAACCTAGGAGAAGCCGAAGAGAACTTGAGACGTCACACGCGAAGTAATATAAAAAATACAAAACATTACAAAATCATGGTGCTGATAATACGACACATATTTTTTTAAATATTTAATTTAGTTTTATGGTGTTTTAACAACTCAAAAAAACCCATTGAACTTCCTCGTTACTATTCTAAAACTCTATAAGATAATGTAAATAATTATGGAAAAATCAAGCGACACCTGTCGATGAAGGGTTGAAAAAAATACCTTAAAGTACTTTTTTTACTTGAAATCATCTTATCTGTGAAATACAATTTGTTAACATAGTGGAACGAAATATTTCTGTAACTTTTCCGCCAGTCCTTTGTTTTGAAATGAAAGTTAAGAAA
This sequence comes from Micrasema longulum, assembly GCF_059751315.1. NCBI lineage: Eukaryota > Metazoa > Arthropoda > Insecta > Trichoptera > Brachycentridae > Micrasema > Micrasema longulum. The sequence goes on from NW_028279260.1 coordinate 116,682, forward strand.
TTTAAACAGTAAATACTTGGACAGACTGGATAGTTTTATCAAGAGAAACTTCCAACTGTCTACTCTATTGAGATGTGTTGGAAGTTGGAAGTTGTGCGGAGAAAGAAACGAATATCTTGTCAATATGCGATACTATGGTGCATTCTGCATGTTGCATTCTGCGTTACGATTCCTACGAAAGGCGAGCGCAAACATGTCCTAACATGTCAAAAAGTTTCGATTTAAAATAGATATGTAGTTTTCGTAGGATTTTTTTATTTAAAAGAAGGTGAAAAAAAAATGTATTTTCTTTAATGTTAGTATAGATTTTAATTGTTTCGTAATAAGGATCATCCAATGAAAAATAGCACGTTACAAAAAAGGTCCTGCCTAAACACAGGAAATTCTTAGCTAGTTGGAACCTAAAACAGTGAACCTATGTACATTGCAAAAACAGACAAATAAATAAATAAATGAAATTTCTTGTTGCAAGTTCGTTGGAAGAAATACGGAAGTCTAGACATTTACAGAGCTTACGACCTGTCACCGGCTAGGTTGAATGACCACTTTTCACACTTGTATCACTCACCATTTTGTCTATAATTGGACATGAATATTTCTTCAATTTTTCCGTCTGTTGGTTTTTGTGAAGTTAAAGAGAAAAAAGAAAGGTGAATAATCAACAAGTTAAAAAATATATGGAAGTTGAAACATAGGCAGAATTCTGAGTGTTACCAAGTGTGTAAAGTGGCCACATAGATGCCTAGATTTCCATATTCCCACTTTCAAAATATTTTCATCCGTGTTTTAATATGTTAATCTTGAGGGCAGAGAGTTTCGAATTGGTATTTGTGCATAGTTTTTCTGTGACTCTTTTGCAAATGCTTTTCCGATATTGTGCGACAAAGACTTCTGCACGTCGGATTGATCGAACAAGAAACAATTTGTCAATAAAGCAAAACGATAGAGATACGTTAATTGTAAATATCTAAAGTGTGAAAAAAATCAGTGCTCTAGTGCCGTAATCCAGGAATTAATACGGGAATACGTTTTTATGAATAACAGTCTGACCACGTTTCCACTTAATGACTCCTTCTATGTAAAATCCAGTCCTTTGGACAAAATCAAAATATTGTTGAAATGACATTAATAGACTAATGAACCAATCACTGATCATTACACTACTGCTGTTGGTATTAAAACTACAGTTCGCCACCCAAAAAAGTCGATAACTTATCAAATAACATTTTTTTAGTTTCATATTTTTTTTAATTATCGTATTTTCATATATTATTCAATTTTGTATTAATTTTCTTTAGACATCTCTAGTAAAAATGTGTAAAATGTTTTATGATAAAAAAAAATAACTCTGTCTACCTCAGAACAGGTATTTACTACCTAGTGAGAATGGACAGTGCCTAATATGTTTGGTTATGTTTTAATTTTGCTTATTTGTTTATTATTTTACCTTCTACACTGTTTTTTAAACGGAATATAATAATAGTATGCTAATTAAAAACACCGATTGAACTGAATTACCGGTTTCATTGGTCTCGTCACATGGCATCGTCAGACTGGTATGATTTTTAAGAAGTTTACACTAATTATATATTATTTTTTATGCAATGAAAGTATGTGGGTGTGGGGGTTGAATATTTTGTAAAAGTAGTTGAAGGTAAAGTTCTGTACGCAGTTTAAGAAAATATTTTTTTTAATGTTGAAAATTCAGATTTACGTTTTTTTTAAACAAACAAAATTGATGTATCCTTATATTTGAATAATTTCAAATATATAATGGATTAAATTCGAATTTGTAATCTTGTGTGCATATCAGATACGAAATACACTTACTCGGTAATAAAATAGTTGAGCAGGTAAAGTTCGACAAAGAGAAGCATAGTTTGTGAGTTCTATCCCCAACTGTAGCTGCCAGTTATCCTATTGGATGGAAAACAAAACTATAAACTTTGCTTTGCCCATTGGTTTACGTCTTCCATCTATTTCGACTGTCCAAAACAATTTGATCAACGAACCAACCAAACTCCATACGCTCTTTACTTGCGACCTGCGAGATAACTTTAATCACGTAGATACTCACTAAGCCCTAGAAGTTAAAGTGAAGTAAATTCTTAGCAAATGTAAGTATTTGTAAATAACCACCCACCGACTTTTCTATTTCTACGCGTTTCGAGATGTGCCAGTCTCTTCGACAGAACACTAATTACATTAAAATGCGAATTCCACTATCCACCTTAACCACAGTAATTGCACAAAAATTTAAAAGTGTTTCATAAGTAACATTTTTTATATGATTTTAAAAGAATTTCCCTATTAAAATAAACTCGGTTTTTGGTAAGCAAAAAAAATGTGTATCACAAGGTTGCGTACATTATTTTTTTTATCAATGACGTCAGCATTATGTACTGGTATTTGTTATAACTAATCCCTACATTTTCTTAAGCGTTTCAGTAAAAAAAACTAATTTAATTCATTTCTTCTGCTTCAAAACCCAAAGCTTTGACTTAGGTCAAACAACACTGATAACAAAGTTTTATTTTCATAATAATTTATAATGAAGTGTTACGAAGTGAATGCCGATTCAATTAAAAATATCAAATAAGATCGTTTATTGAAAAACAGTTGTGTTTTGACCGTCTTTATTAGATCAAATAATTTTTTACTATGACATGTCCAAGTGATTTTAGACTAGAGTCAGGAAATTAGATCACTAAAATACCATATGATAATTTGCCATCATCAGCATTCTTATTGGAATTATTATTATATTGGCGGCCTTCATGGTGTAGTGGTTAAGACGCTTGACTCATACAAGGAAGGTTCCGGGTTCAATTCCCGGTGAGAACACAAATACCAAATGTGATTTTTCTCAAGCTTGGGTATTTTGTGATGTAATTCACCACTGTTATTGGGTCTCCTGGCCTGTTGGGGTGCAAATTAATAAATAAAAATAAGAATTTTTTAAGCGTATTTTGAGGAAATGTGTGAAATTTTAAAGCTATTAGTAACAGTTAGTGCACAAATTTTCTTGCTGGTTATACAGCTTTTAATTGTAATTACAATTGCATTCTAACTTTGAAATTCATCACTTTTTAATTGTATAAAAAGTAAAATGTATTTTTTAAACTTTTTAAATGTTGTTTCATATTTTTCAGCTACCTTTTATGTGTAATTTAGTAATCTTAGAATAGATTCGAATCTTATAATATCTAGAGCAGGTATTATTCAAATGTCCCAGATCTCGATACAGTTTTTATCAAGGAACCGATGCAATAAAAGTACCATAAATATCGACAAACGAGAGGATCATTTGTGTAATTGAAGCGGGGTGTCCGTTGTCTATCTGCGCACGCGCCTTACCCTTAGGCGGGCAATCACTTAACCACTCTTAATTTATAACCCATCCAATTTTCTATCCTCCCTCTCATTTTATCCATCCATCCACCGCGCACGAACTTAATTCCACAATTTCTTAAACGCTATCGATTTGAGAGCGCAATAAAAGCATTCATATTCAAAATGAAAAAATCCCATTCGAAAAATTGACACACAAACCGTCATTTTTCAAACAAACAAAAAAATACGTGAATCGGTCCATTTGGGTCTTAATTAAAAACACAGTTCTGTGTGTGTAATAAAATCCTGGATGAGTGTTTTCGACTCGATTGTTTCTCTTAGGTAAAAATCCTGAAAAATAAAATCGAGTGGAGAAAATACCGCCTCATAGTGTACTGTTGACTCATCCTATGATTGAGGTTCCGCGTATCTCGATCATCTGTTAAGAGGTAAAGTCTTAAGAGCAGGTGCTAGTCTTTAGTGACCAACCGAAATAAGATTTTCGTCCGTAACCGAAACTGAATTTCGACATATGTTCTAGTAATTGTGCATAGGGCACTGCATTGGAATATTAATCACAGCGTATCTTGATATTGTATTGTTACTTAAAGGTTAATTATTAGTCTACGCTTTAGGTACCAGTCCGCGGACTATAAAACTTTCTAGGGTAATTTTTTTTTTTAAATTAATATTTCATGTCAACCATGTCGAGAATCAAACCCGAGACCTCTTGCATGGTAGGCAAACGCGCTGACTGCAAAACACCACGAAGCCGACGAATCATTTAAATAAGTAAATACCCAAAATTAGGCGTTTTTATTGCGAGTTCATAAAAATAAGTGTTTAAAAAAATGCACAACAAACTAAAAGGCACAAATTTAATAAGAAAATCTGTTTATTATTAGCAATTTTTGGTTCGGTGGTATGTTCTTCGTTATAAGTTTAGCATGTTACTTGTCATAAAGAATTATGTACAAAAACGTAAGAACCAAAAACTAAGTCTAAGTTTCGCGGCCGAGTCACGAGCCATAAGATTGCCGAATACTGCCGAACGTCATCCGATACATCCCGACCGCAGGTTACGGGCTAGCCAAAGTTCCAGCCAGTTTTGGGCCAAAATTACCTATAGCTGAAACCGAAACTTAAGTCGGTCACTACTAGTCTTACGCTTCAGGTGCTAGTCCAGGGAAAGTGAAATATTATGGACTACGAGGGGAATTTTATCTTTACTAATTTCCTTTTTTCAGGATGTTTACCCTAGAAACTCATCCAGGATTTTGTTCCAAATCAACATTTAGTTTCAGTCGTTTTTTTTTTCCAAAATAACTAATAATCGAAAGAACGGTCAGAAAACGGTACAAGATCTTGCGCAAGATGTTGTGCAGTTTATGAACAATAATTATTTTGCCAAATCTCGGGCCATATTATTTCTTGTTTTACACGGGGCAGTTCCTGGGGTGTAAAATTTCGCATCGGGGCGGCGTGCGCAGTGCGTGGATGCCGTGAATGATAACGGTCAGTTTCACAGTTGACAAAACGAGCTATCTTGTCACAACGCGACCACTGACAACTTACAACATATTATTCTGCGATCAAAATTCAACATCAGGTTTTTAAAATCACAAGGATAGTTAAAATTAAAGAAAATAATCTCAAAACTTGCTTCAAATATTTGTTGATAAAAAAAACGTGTTCTAATTTATTTAAATCTGACCACCCAATTTGTGGATTATAAAAAAATATCTGGGTCAAATCTTGTACTTTGTTCTGAACCATGTAGTTTTTTTTATTTTATTTTATCTATTGGGGATATTAACAGTAATACATGTAAAAAAAGTTTAACAAATAAAATATACAAAGAATAAAACCAATGACATATATTCACAGAAATACATTAAATACACGTACAATACATACTAGTGTGCTTGTGTAAGTGTAAGTGTGTGAGAGGGTGGGTGAGTGGGTGTTATATTGGAATGAGGGTGGACCTGTGTGTAAATATTATCGCACAAGTGTCAAAAATATAAATACATATATATATAATATTAAAAATTAGAGATAAAATAAGACTTTATTATAGAAACTTAGTATAAGACAAAAAAGTATGTTTAAAAACGCGATTTATACATGTTATTTTTTTACAATCAAATGGATCAATAAATGGAACGTTTAAATTATATTCACGAGCTAAACGTATTAGTGGAGAGTTCTGGGCATAGTTTGTACAAACTGCTGGAACATGAAATAAAGAGCTCGACGTGTGACGAGTGCGGCAGCCAGGGACATTTAATTATAACTCCGACATAAGAGCCGTACTATCAAGGCGTCTACGAAGTATGTCATGTAGGACCCCCATGTCTAATAGTCGGCAATCTTCTAAAGTGAGCAATTTGTGCTTTTTTAGGTAATACCCATCAAATTTATTAAATTTACCAAATATATAAATTAAATATAAATTTAGAATTGTTACAATTTAAATAAAAGTCAATAAACTGATGAAAAAATAAATTGTTATGAATTTGAAAAAAAATGCCTTTTTGGAAATCATTCACTGACGTTTTTTTTTTATTTTTGCTTGTCCCGTACATTTTTAGAAGGTTATTTTTGTAAAATGATCTTTAATTAATCTATTATCTCAAAAAATACTTCTCGTTCACACTCATAAACACGGTGGAAATAAAATTTACAATATGAGCTATGAAACTCGTCTTAAAAGAAAACAGCTATACATGGCACCTAAAATGACAACATCATTTGGTCAAAGGAGTCAAATATACCTTGGACCAAGAATATATAACAATATACCATTTGCCACAAAAGCAGATAAAAATGTTGAGCAATTTAAACTATTAGTAAAAAAATGGCTACTTGATTTGGGTCCCGAGAACTGTCTTTAGATGGTCACCCCACCAAAGCAGTAAACTTGTTAATTTATAATTATTTTTGCATTTCGTGTTTCGTATTTGTATCCACACAGTGTCTCTATGAATATATGTCATATAATCGTATATTTGGTATTTGTGCGGATGTTGGGCCACCGGGAGCTGACAGTAGCTTGCTACTTGACCTAATGTCTGCGCAGTAGTTAAATGTTTGAGCTGTATTAATAATATAATGTTTTTTTTTTTCTCTCTTACTAATATATATGTATATATATCTGTGTGGATTTAAATGTGAATATGTAATATTTTATATGTATTTTAAATATAATTTTTAGACACTTTAAGCATCATATATTAAATCATGTAAATGAATGCCTCGACACGGGTTGTGCCCAGTGAGGTATTCATATATTTTTTTAAAGTTTTATGTTGAACGTAAATAATAAATAAATAAAATAAATAAATCTGAATTAGTTGTTCTAGCGAAAGGCTAGGTCGCAGCTAATTTCAATGTCTGACGAGAGCCGTTTTGAAGTGGCCCCTACTCGGATGGTCACAGTGAGTTACAGCGGCATGCGCCAGGGTAACACAATTCCCGCCCAACAACACTCACTTACAGTAATTAATTTCATTTCTTTAATGCCGCCCGTACCCGCCCTCCGCCCCTCGCCGCCGCCCCCGTCCAGACAGAACCCACGGGCGCCTTTTCACAGCTCTTTCCACTCTTCGCATGACGTAAGACGAGATTTACCACATTGTTGTAGGTAACCAAAAAAATATCCATTCATGATTTCTCAGATATTTTTCTTTAACTATTTAGAAAATTAAAAGAAAACTCCTTAAAAAATGTTACAGATTATTAAAAAGTACCCACATACTAAGGATTTCATAGATCACTTAACTTTATAGTCCCTTGGCGATTTCATACCGGTCCGGGTCGTACAAATCCACGCGGCGGGGTAAATTATTCTTATTTACCATATTTTCAAATTTTAAAAATATTTTTTCAGTGGCAACTCGCTTTTAAATTATAAAAAATATAATACAATGGAGATTGGGCGGGCTCATCATGTATGGGATTTAAAAATGTAACAGATATAAAGAGTAGTGTTCTTATGTATAAAACAATCATATGTCCACACATAAATAACTGTTCTTTCATTCCTTTTCATGTAATGAAGGGAAAATTAAAAATATACAAATTCTTCCAAATAAGGCGACGAGGATTACATATACTCAAAAAAAATGTGTATTTTAACATAGAAAGGATGCACAAAAAAATTTGCTTGCTCACAGTAAAGCAACAAATAAAATATAATGTTGCAATTTTTATGTATAAAATAATTAAGGGGATAAATAAAATTAAAAATTTAATCAAATATAACTAACAATGTTTCATACCTATAAAAAATTAAGGATTAAAAGAAAGATTAGATTACCATTGAGAAGACAAACAGTTTCAAAACTAATTGTATAAACGATTGAAGCTTTACAATGAGTTGCCTTAAGAAATTAAAGAAATGAAAAGTCTTAAATTATGTTTTTAAAAGTTTATATTAGTTCTTAAGATGCTATAAAGTAACTTAATAAATCTTTTTTTTAATAGGTAAATGTTTTAGCTCACCAATATTTTTCTAAGGTATTTTTTTTTTAATTATACTTGCCTAAATGTTTTATATGTATTGCTAACATGTAAATACCTTTCGGACGGCAGATTACGTCTCTTGAAATTAAGATTAATATTTATATAAAGACAAAGTATTTAAGTAAAATTTGATTCAATGTTTTAATTGTAGTAATTTAAACAAGAAAGTTATTTAATGTATATTCTAAGAACTAATCATGGAAGATTTACCGTCTCTAAAATAAAAATGTTAATAATAAATGCATAATATCATCGCTTAACGATGTACAAGTTGCTTGACTTAATTAAGTACAAATGTATCGCTAATCTACAGCGCTTAAAATAATATTCACTAGTTACCAAACGAAAACAAATTATTTCCATGTCATAGACAAATTATTCAATTACTGAAATAATTAAAGGAACGCGCAACGTTTAAAATTAAATGTATGTAAATGCCTTTGCAAATAATCAACTAAATTACCTTTCATTTGAATTGTCTTCGCTTTTAATTACTTGGTATTGAATTAGCGTTGTACTAGCTCATCCGCGAATTTTATAGCAAGCGGTGCTCCATAGCCTATTGTGAATATATTCGAGTATCGACTAATGATCGATTGCTACTAGAATAATCGGGTTAAATCAAACGTTAATATAATCGGTTAAACATTTCCGGCTATCGTTTATGGGGTTTATCGTATGACACGGGCTTTTTTAAGTGTTTATCACTTTTAATGTTATCCTTACAAATATTCCTTTTAAAAATAAAATAAACCCTTACGCTTACGGGTAACTCATCATCTCAAGGATTAAAATGTGTTTCAAGAGAAAGGGAAAAGACTTTTGAGAAGGTAATATGGAAATATAGGCATTTACATTTTTCCAGCTCTTTTTCTTTACAAAAGTCAATAGATGAAAGAGTTAGGAAATGTGAATGTTTAAACTTAAGCAAAATGGTGAATTTTACACAACGTATAATGTGGCCTCTCAAACCAGCTAATAACAGGTCATAAGCCCTGTAAATGCCTCGACATCCTTATTTCCTCCTCAAAAACGTTTTTATCTTAATAAATCCCTAGGGAGTGAAATCGAGCCTTGTCTACAAACATTTGAACATGCTCAAAATATTGTTTTGTAATCGTTATCAAACGATTATTTTATTTTATTACCAACTATTTTGATCATAACCGGTTATTTAAACCTCTTGAAATTCAGGATTTGCCAACAAAAAAATTTAATGATTTTGTCAAGCACAGCCTGTTTGGAAAGAGCTTCTACAGAGTCGATGAATATTTGCAGGACTAGACAGCGTGGCATAAGATAGGCGATTATTGATTTTAATTAGCTAATTTTTGTTTTTTTTATTTAAATTCGTTTGATTGGTTATACTAAATTTTAATTTATATTTTAACGATTTATATTTTATAGTTATAATTTATTTATTGACGATTATAAGAGATTCGATGAATTCTATAAATAAAAAATAATAATAATAATGGTTTTAATTGTAATCAAAAAATTTAATTATGGAAACAATCGAATTATTCGGTTGGCATATTCGTTTGCGCGCAATACTACGTGTAATTATGATTAATCAAATTGGCAGTCTGTGTTTCTTCTGCGTCTGAGTGATTTGGTATAATATCCCACTGAGTTTGGAACTCGCTACTTTCTGATAAGTTTGATACACTCGCCCTGGTTGCAGAAGACACTAAGCAGCCCCTTTTAGTTAAATTGAAACTTTTATGTAGGTGTTCGGTAGACACAGCTGCCTTAGTAGGGAAAGTCGAAACACTTGTTAATGGCACTCTGCGCACATTTATCTCTAGCCATTACCTTATTGCCTATTGCCTCCCAATTTCTAGCGACACAGCAATTACCATAACACGCTATTGAATTAACTCGAAACTCATTTCGTTAATATTTTTAAGCGAAATTGTCACCACCTAAGATGAAAACTTAGCACTTCCCACATTATATTGAAATCAAAATGATCCAAAACTTATTTCTAAAACATTTACACTATCCTCAAAAATTTAATTTTAAGAATTATCAAGAAGCCGCGTCATATTGTTTACTAACTAAACATTAAACGGTCCCCTAGCGGCCTGTCAAAAAAACTGTTTTGTTAATATTTTGTTTACTTTTTTAATGCAACCCATTTTGACATTAATTCTTACAGTATGTGTATTTATTTATATATATAATTCCTCTGTACGTGTGATGTCACCGAACTCTTCCTAAACGGCTTAACCGATTTACGCGCGGTTTTCAGAGAAATATAGATATTTGCGCTGTGCGTGTTCGTAGATATAAAAATTTTCAAACTAATATGTAAAAAAATTATTTAAGAGCATAAATATTTTATTCATCGATCTACCGGGGTTGCATTCGAGGAGAATGCATTTACAAAAAAAAATGGAAAGGTGTTGTTTTTTGTGTATAAAAAAGTTTGTTTTTGAATGTTAACAAACAGCATTTGTTTTTTGTGGATCTCAATCAGATTCTTTCCTTAAATTCATTATAATTTCTACCCATTTATTTCTTTTTACTGAATTTTTGGTAATACTTAAGTAATATTAAATTCGGTACATTAAAAAAAATCGTATTCAAAGGAGTATAATAGTAACCTACTTAAATTCAATATTAATTTGAAAATTAACAACTTTTAGTTTTGGAATTTAATCACAAATAAGTACCTAGGTATTAATGAAAAGTCTTTTTCCAAGGCAAGCCGACGTTCGGGCGGGACAACGTCTGTCGGGTCATTTAGTAATATAATATAATATTACTTTTATTTAACTTTAGATATTACTTTAACTTAACTTAATTCGATGCAACTGACCTTAAGAGTCTCGAAGCGTCATCCTGACTTCCTTTTTCTTAACAAAATAGTAAATAATGACCTGCTTTGCCCACATCTTTACGATAGGATTCAATTTCGATTTTATGTTAAAACTTGTACGAGCATTTTTTTTATTTTTTTTTTATTTATCAGGGATATCAACAGTAATATATGTTACAAAAATACAACAAATAAAATATACAGAGAATAAAACCAATGACAGATATCCACAGAAATACATTAAATACACGTACAATACATACTAGTGTGTTTGTGTGAGTGTAAGTGAGTGAGAGGGTGGGTGAGTGGGTGTTATATTGGAATGAGAGTGGACATGTGTGTAAATATTGCACAAGTGTCAAGTGTCGAAAATACAAAACTGACTATATTAATTTTTTTTTATTGAAAAAAAATCTTAACTAGGATATTTTAAATAATGTTGTTATTCACGTGTTTAACGTTTTTTTTTAATTATTTAAATGTATTCGGAAAATTATAAATAACCCACAAATATTCTAATCCGTTGTTTTCTTAAAAGTAGTAAAATTAATTAAATAATTGAGTAATCGATAGTAAACCATTTATTTATTCAACCATATGTTTAGCACATCATATTCTTTACATGAAAGTAAAGGCTGGATTTCACTCCATGGAGACATGTTATTACATTACATTAGAAATGGAGAGCATTTTTGAGAAAGGAATATGAATGTTTAAGCATTTACAGGGCTTAAAAACTTTGATCGGTTAGGCTGGCTAAGTATTGAGTATAAATATAATCGTAGACATAATATTATGTTCTGTATATATTTAATAATGTAAAATAATATCATAACATTCAAATATGTATATCTAGCTCTAGTTAATTTGAAAATACTGTTATTTATTTATTTATTGATTAACGGACTTAGTCCATTAAAAAAATGGCAAAAAAATATTCTTATAATACATACATACCGGCGCAATAGAAATAAAATTAAAATAAAGAAAATTAAAGCTAGTACAAAACATTAATGAATAATTACTAACTCAAGACAAGATCTGGTCTATCTTAGTGATTATTTAAATTTAGAAAGACAGACACCAAAAAAGTCCAGATCTTGTCTTATCTTAATATTCTCACTGGTTAGATAACAAACACTATGTGATTTTATTGATTTTTGTATTTTTAACTGCATTTATAACAATATGAAATGATATTTTATGTCCATTGTTTTATGCACCGGATGAAGGTTGAAAAGAGTGAAAATAAGTGTTACAATTAACGTTTTCAAGGGGTATAAAAAAATCTTCGTTTAAATATTTGAAATAGTGGCTGTCAATCCGAAACGGTTTTTTAAGTGTTAAAATTTATAAAAAGATTATTTTGAAGCTCCATTTGAAGATTAATCTCATAAACATGTCTAACTGGAATTAAGCTGTCAAAAGCCTATTAATCGGATTTTAAGCGTTAATACGACCATATAAGCTGTATTTAAATATAATTTGAGGACGTTTTGGATGGGATTTTATTTGTTTTAGTGCGCAAAGCGAGGATTACAAAAAAACGAGACGGTATCCTACCTTTTGAATTCATATGATAAAATATTTGCACGAGACGATTGTGTAACTAATTACATTTCATGCAGTAAATTTTAAATGTCAAAATTGATGTTATTGAATCGACTATCTGATTAATTTCATCGACGATACATTCCTACATATTTATGATATTCACTTTAGAAAATCGTAGTGTAGGAAGGCTAGATGCAGAATCATTTTAATAATAATCAGTTTTCATTAGACGTGCCGTCAATTAAAAAATTGTATGATTTTAACAAAATGCTGAAGATTTAATGGGTGGCAGTTTAGTCAACAAGTTGTTAACTATGTGTACCCTTTTTCATTCAAAAACGTAGGCATAATTATTAAAAGATATTAGTCCTTTTAATATCGTAATAATTCAATTATTATGTAACGTGTAATTTTGTACGGTATGTAGTTTTATATTCACATAAATGTTCAAGCACCTGATGAAAAACTATAACAGTTGTAAAAGAATGTTTTTTTATATAAAAAAAAATTAACATAAACATATGACTGTAAAGATTGGTGCTTTGGTTTATTGAAATTTCATATTATATATTATAAGAGTAGGTTCTTGTAAATATTGTGTACGCCCATAAATTAAGTAATCAAATAACAATTTTTTATCAACAATCATATTTGCTTTTTTTATTTTAAAATTTTTAAAAAAATGTTTTTTTGTTTTTTTTCAATGGTTTTTTTTACAGTTGAAGTTCTTTTGTTAAGTAACTTGAGAACCTTATTTTATCATTTTCTTCACCATGTTATATTATGTATGTGGATGAATGTGTATGTGTGTGTGAGTGAGTGTGCGTGTGCGTGTGCGTGTGCGTGTATATGTGTGTGTAATTATACATGCGTAAGAACTTATTTATAAAAAAATGTTTTATGTACCTTCATTTATTTTTTGAAATATATGTGTATTTTGCACTTAAATTTTTAATATTGTAATCTCACAGCAAGCACAAGAGATTTCTTCTTTTTTGGTGCGGTATTTCGTTTTGTTTTTTTGTTTCTGTACTATTGCTTTATTATGTATTTCTTTTTGTTAACATGTAATTTTATTTTATATTAAATAAAAAATAGTATGCATAAGTATGAAAGTGCTTATTTTGTTTCTTTTTTTTGTGAAACATTCATCCTGTTCTCCCAGATTTCTGACAGACAGATAATTATTTTTTTTTCCAATCCGTTAGTATGGTTTATTAAATATTACCCCTTTTATCCATTAGATATTTTAAATAATAACTAGTTCAAAAGTCGAAAAGGATCCTTTTTACATTATGAAATACTAAGTCAATAAAAGGATCTGTCACTCATCCCATTATCCTCTCAGAACGCCTAAAGTACCAGCAAATGGGGGCTTAGTCGAGATTTTATTGTTAAAGCCAAGTTAATGCCGTAATTATGAGTGGCATCTGTTGGAGCTTATTGAAAAAAGGTGACCCTTCGAGTCCTTTACATCTCTGAGAAGAAATTGTTCGTTAAACTTGGAAAAAATGGCTGAAAAGATTTGTACAAACACACAGTATTAAATACTTTCGGACAAACTCAATATATTGTAATTAAACTATCTGGGCGAAAAAGTATGAAAAAATTGCTTTCAGGCGTTACTGGGTATGTGAAATAATTTAATCAGATGAAGTTCTTCACAACAGTATTTTTAAAATTATAAATTCAAACAAAATAATTCAATTAAACTAAAAAACGTTTGTTTTCCCGGTTACTAGGTTGATAAAGTATGATTTAAGCAAGAAAAAGTTACATAAACAAATTAATGCACTTACAAAAAAATCCAATTACAAGTCCGTATAAAATGAAAATTAATATTTCCAAATGCTTATCGAACTTACGTTAATATTATTGGTTTATCTTTCCTCATTCAACACCATATTTTTTGTGTATCAGTAAAAATAAAGAATTTTGTCAGATAAAAAACCACTGTAAAGTATTATTCAATCTAAACAACCAATTACTAAAATGTCCTAAACAAAATAAGCATTTTTTTATCTTTTTCACCATTAATATCATTTGCGTGCAGTGCATAAACATTGTAATGTATGTAATTAACAATATACAAGCATAAATAAAAACGGTTAAATGGCAATAGTGGATATTAAAACAATAACTGTTCATAAAAAAGTGTTTTTTTCTGTATAATCGAAATACTTAAGCTGTTGATGGTTAATGTCATTTGTATGCGTCTCGCTACTGAAGAAGGATTTAGGCGCTAAACGACATTATCTTAATGACTTTATTTGACGATTTAAACTCAAACCGTGAGTATTGGACACGATTCTTGAACTTAGCCTAAAATTATAATACGAGTAATAATATGGATTTTTATAAAGGGTCATATTAATATGCAATGACAAGGGCAGATTATTCCATGCGATCTAAATTTTATGCACGATATTTATATATATATTTTTTTTTCAGTATGTTTTTTTGCAATACATTTATATAATTTTTAAAAAGTTGCTGAGTCTTTCACTATGTTTCTTGCTATGTATTTTGTTTTTTACTTGGTATTTACTGGGTTTTAAAATTTGTTTTTTACCATGTCTTTGACTATGTATTTGACTGGGTTTTTGAATAAGTTTTTTACCATATTTTAATTACATTTTTTACTATGTTTTTACTAAAAAAATTATATGTTTTTTTAAACTATTTATTTTATCGTGTTTTTTACTGTGTCTAAAAATTGTTTATTTTTCTATGGATTATGGTTTTTTATTTTTAAAAAATAACTGACCTAGAACGGGGTTAATAGTTATAATGAGATATTCAAAGCAACGTTGCACAAATATATAATTTTATGTATGTAATAAGATAATAAATAAAATAAAAAAAATTAACTGAGGAAAAAAAATAGTTTAGGTTAACATTTCATGACTATCAGTAGCACAAAATATTAAAAGAAATACAATTCATACTGTTGCTTTAATGAGATGCGTGTGTTTTTGTAACATCAATTTTATTACGGCCTTGCTGATTACCGATTATTATTGTATGTTTATTAAAAATACTTGTATATCAGTAATACTTATTTGTTCTATACTAAAGAATTACAGTGATTAGGAGTTGGCCATTCTTCAATTAATGGGTACTTTAGTTTTAATCAAGGATCTCAAAGCAATTTCAAAAAAGTATTATATTTTGGTTTTAAAAAAAAAATTAATGTAGTTTTTTAAAAAAAACAGAATTATTTGTTGGGTTTTCGCAAACGCGAATAAATCCAAGATATCATTATATTTTATAATGTCTTTTTTTTCTTGTATTTATAGTAAACTATTTTTTGATGTACATTTAATGAATAAGCTACCTCTTCTTTTAAAAAATGCACCTTCTCTAGCCACCTTTAGAAACGCCCGAATCATTACTATATATCCTCAGAATCCTGAACTCCTGGTATTTGAATGTTTTTTAAAAATATACATTTACATCCCTTTTCTTACCTTGATTCCTCTTATTCTTTCTTTTCTTACTCATCATCTGATTTCACATTCTTCATCCATTAAAATGCATGAAATAATGTGCTTTTTTAAAGTTAATATGTACAAGCCTTATCTTCGAATTTAAAAACAGCTGTTATTTTTAATTAATTTTGTTTTTCTATGTATATATTTTCGTTTTGACGTACAAATTTTTGACCAACTCTTCGAGTTTGTTTTTTGGTTGGCTGGAAGATATTGAAAAACAAATAAATGTTATAATAGAATACAGGATTTAAATTCAAACAGATTGTACGTTCAAAAACAAAATAAGTTAGTGTTTATTTGAAAAAAGTATGGGTAATGACATTATTTAAGGTCACGGAGATCTTCTTCTAACTATTAATTTGTAATGGACAAAAAACGATAAAATATTATGTAGCCATGGAACGGCCACGTATTTCTTATTATTTTTTAATTTGTCGCGCTTTTTGTCATTTGAAAACAATAATTATGTATAGAAATTCTGGCACCGTGTTATAATCATATTGTTCATGGTCCATATAATTAGGCGCGGTCAATTTTTCTAGACGCGTATGATTTTAAATATGATATGAATATTTTTTTAAACAGCATTTTAATACCCCATTGTGCCTTGAAGGTCAAAAATTATTGACGGTGTACGTACTAACTTATAAACGCTAATAGTTATTTAAATATTAAATTATTCATTTTTTGGAGGCTGGTTGAACATTGTACCCAAAATCCAAGATAGAATCAGAATATTTTTTTTAATATATCAAATAAAAATGTTTTTCAATGCTCACTTTTTTAACACAATTGACGTCAGCGCTTTAGAGTACAATGCAAAAAAATAATGAATTAATTTGACCTCAATAGAATTATTAAATTCACTTTTTACTGCGTTGAACGAATAAAATAACAGATCTAATGCCTTGAAGAAAATCAGGTTGCTCAGCGCACGTACATAAATATTTATTTATTATGTAAGCACCGCGGCTAAGACCATCAGAGCCCTTATTATGTCACTCCATCGTTTCGTTAGTTCGTTCGTATCATATGTAGCGGAAACGATAGCGAAATACGATTTCGATTGCGTTAAAGTGAGATTGATATATGAGATACGATCGAACTTACAAAACGAAAGAGTGACATAATGTGGGCTCATTTTGCTCGCGTGATCTTAACGTACATAATAACCTATGTATAGATTTTCAAGCAAAATTATTGAGACTGCGGATTTCTTCAGAAACAGCGTTTAAAACAATTTTTTTGTCCATAAAGTCAGAATCTTTTAACTATTGGAAATGTGGATGTTTAAACATAGGCAGAATATTAAATGTTACACAGTGTGTAAAGCGGCCACTTAAACCAGCCAATGACAGGGTATAAGTCCTGTAAACGCCTAGACTTCCCTAAAACTTTCTCAAAAATGTTTTCCCTCTCTGTTGCAACAAATTATGATCTAAAAGATTTCTTGTTTAAAATCTTGTTCAGGTTTCTGATCGATTTCTTTAACAAAGCGCCCTCGGGGCATTTTATTACAAAAATGGTGCTAAATTTATCAATCATGATAATAATATAAACTGTTTTTTGAACCATGTAATACAATCTTTACTCGCTTAATAGAACCACGCTAGTCTAAGAACTATTGTAAGGTGATGTGGGTAGAAAATTACATAATAAATGTTGTCAAGGGATTACGACTATTTGCCAAGTGACCGAGCCATAAATAACGTCGACAATAAGTCAACACGCTGTCAGAGACGTATCGTGTATTTTGCATTATGTGTTTGCGACGCTCGCGCTAGTTTGGTATGACACAAAATAATGATCCGTAGGACCGAAGTTTTAGACCCCGAATTTACGAAAAAATTATGACCCTTAATTATTTATTTCAATATTAAATAACTGTAAGTTTCTCTTCATTTTTAATGGCTATCCACCTTCAATAAAAATGGTAGTACAAGTAACCCCCATTGTTCGCGATGGATACGTTCTCGACATGGCCGCGACAAGCGAAATTGAACGTAGTTATGCAGAAAGCAGCCAGTCCACAATTTCGGAAAAATGATATATTGATGTTATCGGTTGCAGTAAGGTCGATTCTATGTTTTGCTAAAAACAGCCAGACCGCGTTTATATAAAAAAAAAACTGTATCAATCACCTCCGGAAAAGGTGTCGATCACAAAAACGGCATTTCTCAATTTGCAGAAAACGTCCACAAAACTAGAAAAATCTTATGGTACTATAAAAATCTTTTAAACTGGTCAAATACACAATAGGATTCTTGTTCATAATATAGAAAAAAAACTTATGTTTTCATTGTTTATCGTTTGTTAAAGTCAAAAACATTCAAGATATTGTGTAGATTTTATAATTCACTCTTTTCACAAAATGGCTATTATCTCAGTTTCACTTTTCTATGGCTGGCTGCTTTCTGTATAACTACGTTCAATTTTGCCTTCAACGGGGAATTTTATTCGCACGGGAACAAGTTTCGAGACGTTATTGTCCCGTAATATAGTATGAAAGCCCATTTCCTGCAGCTTTTAAGTTAAAGGTTCACCGCGTCTCCGTGTGTAATCTTAACAGAGTCTGATTATTATCTACATCAACACCTTCGACGCCTCCTAAATTGGCTATATGACTAATACTTTCGACGGTATTTTGAATATTTTTTTGTAATTCATTTGATCTTCAATTTCTTTGAAAATCTTTTTCTAAACGCCCATCATACATGACTGAGTAATTTCATTTCACGCTTCTTCAATGTTGCTGATAGCTTTAATAAAATCAAATTGGTTCCACCAAACCCGCATGGCATCTCTATCATCCACCAGTTTGTTCAATGAGTTGGCGCATCGTTTTTCTTAAATAATAGGCTTTGAATGCTGCTATTGTGCCTTGATCCATAGGCTGTAGCATGGAAGTGGTATTCGGAGGTTTCAGGAAAATTAGTGCACAGAGTCTCAAGCTAAAAAGAAAAATATCGCTTTATAACAAAACCGCAATCGTCGGGGTCGCGATCAACGGAGGTTATCCGAACAATGCGTTTGAATGTGTAATACAGGCACTAACTCATTAATAAACATATGTAGGTTATTAAACATTCGAACGCCGAACGCACGATATTTAGCTACTACGAAAAAAATTATATAATCCAATTGATTTTTTCCAATAAATTTTGCTGCACAAATTCATACTAATTTTATAGTTTTTTTTCATTTTTAAGTTGTTATTTTTATGTTTTTTGTTACGAGACGTACATTAGCATAATTTGCGCAAATAAACCGTGAAGTGACTTGTTAAATTAATAAACACGGACATTGGGTCATTAGTTGTTGTAGACTCTCTACACGGTGACCCGTGAGTCCAAGTAAAACAAATATTAATAAAACAACATTTTAATCCGATACACTATGGATTTGACGTGTTGATTAAAAAAACATAAAACAAACAAACCGTCACGCCGTTTTTCCGTCACGAGAGGATAGAACGATATCACACTGCTTTTCCATACAGATCTAGCTTCCTCTACATTCATATATCTACTCATGCACATGTGCCAATTATTCCAGCTTTCAATAAGTCCATCTTCAAGTATTTGTTGTAGTTAGTCGTCCTTGATCTTCTTCAATTTCTATATTCATCGACATTCGCATTTAAATCTTTTTAGCCATGCTACGGATTTATTCAAACGATTTAGAGAAATAGTGATATTTAAGTTTTATTCTGAAACGTCACATCTCTCTTACAGTTTCACACTTCTGCTGGTAGATCTATTTGGATGTGTTCATGCACCCGTTCATTTAACTAACTTGAAGTCTTAAAATCTATTTCTGGCAGAGCAGAAGAAAAATGTTGATTTAAAGGTGGTTTAACTCCAATATATTTTTTGTTCTTGGACTGACAACTGAAGCAAAATACTGATTACAGTGGTCTGCATAAAAATTGAACCTGACACCATTTCTGCTGATTTTTACGCAAAATGATCTCTTGGATCCGAATATGACGCCCAGTTTCCTCCATCTAACATCGGTTTGGCCGAGATCTCTCCCCGCTTATTTTGACCCACCTCCGACTTTGAATCACAACTTGAACCATCTAATGATACGTCCATCAATAATGAAGAGTGTTTAGCTGATTCAGCTTATCGATAACCTCACCTCTATTACTTGTAGTAAAAATGGGAAGGCTCCCCCGAAAACGCCAGGTGATAGGGAAAAACGGGGGTTATATTCGGATTCAGGAAATTATTTCTCATAAGAATCAGCCGCAATGGTGTCAGAATAGAAAAAAAAAACATTTTGCAGACCAGTGTTATCCTGCTTTGCAAAATCTAGATGTGCTGCTATTAAATGTAAACGCAGCGCCCTATGCACCACTTGGTATGGAAAAGGAATTTATGAATTATGATTGCAATACAACATATTTTTTCGTCTTCTTCTGTAATCTTTTCGTACTGTTGCTTTTCGTAATTAAATAAAAAATAAAAATAAAATAACCCTTACGTGGCATGATGTGAAATGATGTAATATAGGTCTTTATAAAATACAATATATAGAGTATATCTCTCTTATTCTCTTCAAAAAATTAAGTCATATTTTGTTTCAATAGCCTAAATTATGATAAATCGATTATTAAGCAGTAGGGTATAGATGTTAAATTGTTGTTTTTATGTACCTATATTTCAAATTATCTTGTTTTTTTCTAAATGTCAGACAGCACCGTTTGCAAAGATATTTTAGCAGTCTTTTTGGATATAATAACTGAAAATTCTAGTAAATGAAGCCCATGTAAAATTTCAAATATGTTATGTGCAACAACTATGGGAAACAGAAAAACAAAATGACGTAAACCGACAAAAACGACGGCAAAATAAAATAATGAAGTTAGTAAAGAACTAAACAATTAAATGTAACTTAACTTTTTCAACTAGAATCCTTAAAATTTATTTATAAATTAGAAACGGATGTCATTGTAGATAAAGAACTAAAACTTGAAAAAAAAAATGAATTACATGTTTATACACGGACACGATACACGAATATCAAAACAATATCACACACAACATTTAAAAACGAGACAAGGACAATCGAGACTTTTAAACTAGGGACTGAAATTTTAAAAGAAACTACCGGACAAAACTTAACAAAAGACTTAGACAACCTTTTCAAAAGATGTCGCAAATATTATGATAGAAAACAGAGTATGAATCAAAAAAAAAATATTTTTTTAAATTATTGTAATAATCAATAAAAAAAATTCTAATAAAAAAACTAGTTTTGTGACATCTTGTTTTACATACTGTATTATTGGGATTTTAGAACGTTCTCTATAGAGAAGGAGGAACACAAAACACAAAACAAGATAAAAAGTGCTAATTGCAATAACGACGCCTGGTGACAGCAGTTACCACCAGATGCTCTACTGTTCCTTAACTTAGATAATCTCCTCATGGGAATATAATAACATAAATTAGAAAAACACATTCCGATGGCTTGGCGATGACAAACGTCCCAGACTAGCTCCAAAATCGCATTAAAAAATATTCAAATGATCTCAGAACAGGACGGATGTTGTGTTTGTCAGTGGTATCATTAATTACTTCAGTTAAATTGTATTTATTTACACTGATGGGCAGATATCTTAACAGATACGAAAAAATACTCTTAAGAAGAGTGTCTCTGTGTCCAGGCGGATGAAGAATACAGTTATGTGTGTGAAATTAAACCAGAATCCTGAGATAGTACTTTCGACTCGATGGCTACACTCATGTAAAAATCTTGGCTAAGCAAATGAAGTGGATATAAGTCCGCCTCGTAGTGTAGTGGTTGGCACATTCGCCTACCATGCTTTAGACCCCGGGTTCGATTTCTACTAAGGTCGCCTCGAAACATTGAATAAAAACGTAGTTTTACACTGCGAATTTCATATTCCTGAAATGACACCTGAGGCGTAAAGCTAATCACTTTATATTCATTATTAAATAGTTAGATAATTTAAATAGCGCCATTTTTGTAAAAATCACCTCATCTGCGATGCACAGTTAATGAACGGTTTGGATTATACTTCCTCGTTTCCAATTATTTTCTACTTCAGTTTTAACAAATAGGTGCTACATTTTAGCATGTCTTGCAGCTACAGAGCGTACGGACGGTAAAAAATCTAGCCCCCATGTAACAGGTGATCGATGTACGCTGAGTTTAGTGTACTGATGCAGTGCCCACTGCAACAAAAAGGTGGGCACAGGGGTATGATGATGAAACATAATTATTTACACTGAAAGGCAGCAGGCGCGTTCCGCCCATTCATAATGCGGTTGCGGCGAATCTCCTGAATATTTGAAAATAATATGTGTTTTACTATTTAAAAGTATAAATTTTTTTAAAAACCTCCAAATATTCCTTAAGTGATTCCAAAAAATCTTCGAGAGCACGTGATTGATAAATTCAAACAATATTTGCAGCATACATTCCTTCCTACGTATCCAGTCTAGTCCTATTGCTAATGTTCGAATTTCCGCGCACGCGCATCAAGATTCATAACGTTGTCATATTGTTCTACGAGACTCATAGAGATAAGAGCATCCAACTTGTGTGATGCAAAGAAAAAACGACTCTAATAACATATGGCATAAATATTTATGTAGCGTGTTATTAAAATTTGGCAAAAATTAAAAAACATCTCGAGTTTAAGGTACAGTCCTAATGTTTATAGCTTTACCGCTAGATGCACCGGCTCTTGTGCTTCCTAAATTTATAGACGATAAACTTTTAATTATTATTGTTATTGTGAAAAACTTATGTAGCAACAATTTCGTAATATAATGCCTCAAGCGCACTTCACAAAATTGATTCTATGCTATATGCTATATTTTGTCAACATACGTACTGATAATATTCACCGCACACACCTAACATATAGGCAGATATCTTAACAGAGATGAATAAATATTTTTTGAGAGTGTTCGAGTACAGTTGAGAGACCATTTACTAGTAATTTTATAGTCCGAAATCTCTTTACACATTGTGTAACATACAGCATTCTGCCTATGGTTTCTCACCCATGTATCTTCAATCTGTTCATTTTATGAAGCATAGTAAAATAAATGCTAGACTCCTGACTAGCTAGAAAGTTTCGTGTTAAGTCAATGAAGGGTCATAAGATTCTGATTTATATATCCCCGTATCTTTAATGTTCTCCATCTCTTTTGTGACATGTTAATCTTAATAACTCTCTAGGCGATGAAATCTAAATTTGGACAAACTCAAAATATTGCTAATAAATATTAAATTAATTGTTTGAACATACTTAGATACTTTAATAACTCCATCTCAACACGGGACTTTGATGAAATTAGGTTCGGCCTTATGTCTCGAAAAATGTACAATAAGCTGACAACAACAGATTTGAAAAACCTGTGTGGTGTTTTTTAAATAAATACTTGCGTCCTTATGATTTACACAAACACTTAAATTTTGAGTTAAACGAGTTGTAAATATCTGTTTATTAGAAATTGAAAGGTCTAGATCCTGTAATTCTGAATACCTTTATTGTGAACTATTTTTATTGAGAACGCTTTTTTCAGCGCCGAGATTTCTGATTATTTGTAAATCTCGGTTCATCACTTTATCCCTACGTCCTCATAAAACGACTTCATTATTCGTTTGAGCTTCTCTCCTTTGATCTATTTACAATGGAGTAAATATTCCGGTTCCTTTTATTAAACCGGACATCGCACCGCAATAATAAACAGGAGAAACAATATCAAAAGATGAACAACTTGCCCCACGGCCACGTGGTAATCTAACACGTGTTCCGTACCTTAAATGAATAGTAATATATATATTTTGTATAACGCGATCCGTGGTTTGGACTTCCAATGTGGGTATCGTTTTTTTCAAAAATTTTATGCACAACCAAGAAGTTTTGTAGTTTTTATTATTAAATAACATAACGTAATAAAATGTAATTTTATAATTAAATTCTAATTTGAACATTAAAGGGAGTCAACAATATAAAAACTTTAACATTTTACAACAGTGATGAAGAACATTTTGGATATGGTTATATCGAAGTGTAGGCATCTACAGGGCTTATGACCCGTCATGGCTGGTTTAAGTGGCCATTTTACGCACTGCGTAAAATTCACTATTCTGTCCGTATTTGAACATCTGTTAATGTTTGTGAAGTGAGAGAGCTGAAACCTTTATTTATGCGGGTTCTCTCTCTGTTGTAATATGTTAATATTAACAGCTCCCCAGGGAGTTGAATCCAGTCCTTGTCTACAAAAATTTGGACATACTCAAAATATTGTTTGATATAAAAATATCTTTGTTATATTTTTAGCTTCTAACTTATTTTTTGGTATTAATAATAAATTACATTTTTAATAAAAAACAATCTACGACAAAAGTGTATTAATACTATTTTTGCATCGTGCGTCCTCGGCATCTGGTTTCGAGATCTGAAATCATGTTAAAACCTTTGTCCACACAGCGTTCGTTACCTAAAAAACGACATTTAACTCCGAAAATACCATTAGATTAAATTAGTTTGATATCAGATTAATAAGTCAGATTATGAACGAATATGCATAATTTTTATACTTTTTTTTCTATCAATGTTAATCGTTCATATTGTACCTACATAATATGTATCTGACGGTAAATCATTAGTGCATTTTACGTAATCAAATTATGAAAAAAGGAACCTTTACATTCGTCACTAATCTATTTCTAGAGATCTAGCGAATATATAAAAAAAAAATTCACTGTTTCCAACTCAAAAAAAGATACAAATATTTTTTATATGTTGTTGAATCTTTAACTTCATTGTACTAAATAGACATACATAGTGGTAGAAGTGGAAAGTAAAAAGGTTAAAAGAAGTGGAAAGTAAAAAGTTAAGAACAAGAGTTGCTATGAATGAAATCAAAATAACCAATTGTAATTTCGATTCTGATCAAGAGGTTCATTTTGCCGATAATTATTCAGTATCACATGATTTAACAAGAAACTTGTCCAGTGTTGTCTGTTTTTGTCCACTCTGTAAAATTTTACTGAAATAGTCGGTCACATTATTGTTGAATGCGTTTGAATTCAGTTGACTAAAGCAAAATTTTGGTTTCATTTTTTGACCACATTCTTCCCTTTAGGGTGGGAGTGACGAAAAATATTATAATTCAAAATCAAAAAGGAAGGAGTGCTGCGTTGGTTTGGACATGAAGACGAATGGATAGCGATAGAACGGCTAAAAGGATCGACGGTGCTAATATTGACGGGTGCAGAAAAGGAGGAAGACCGAGAAAGACATGACACTATCAAATCCAACAAATACTTAAAGACGGACATGTCAAGAGTAGAATAATCGGCGTGCGTGTATGAGTAGATGTATGAATGTAGAGGAAGCGCGGTCTGTACGCAGAGACTGAGAGATATTGCGTTCTATCTTCTCTGCCTACCCCTACGGAGAAACGGCGTGATGGTTTGTTGTTGTTGTTGTTATTGACAAATATAGAGGTTTTATTGTTTATGTTTATATATAATCGATAGAAAGCAAGCTATGTTTGTAGGACGAAATTATATGAGCGAAAACACAAATTAACACTAAAGTTTCTAAGTAAAATAAGAAGGAATTTCAATAAATTATTACAGTTGATTATATCGAGATATTTTTACGGTACGTATTAACCTAGTGCCTGGATAAAAACGTCCGCCATTCGAAATCAGATCGGTCCGTTGACAAATGCGAGCTAGATTTTTATTTGCCTCGTTAACTTCTAGGGCTTATTTCGTATTTTTCTTAGTCGGTAAGGGCGTGACGATGTTTTTACTGTCGTTGAAACGAATCGGCGTGCGGTGCGCCTAAACGCACTTAAAATTACAAACGTTAAAAACATAACATCCTGTATTTTTGTTTCCACGAAATATTTCACTTTTATTGCCTTTCTGCATTATGACTGTAAATAACTGAAAAGCTCAACTAATTCCTTCATTAACTGCCTCACTTTAAAATGAAAAAGAAACTGTTTTAAGCCACGAAGCGTTTCTTCTTAAGTTATTATAAAATGGAAACTTTGCCATTGGTGTTAAACTTTTATTCTACTTTTTTTCTACTTTTTTTCTCCTTTATTATAGAATTCAACGCATCGGCGTGAAAGTAATAATAGTAAAAAAACGGATAGTTTAGTTCAGGCATGGGCAACCTTTTTCTAGTCAGGGCCATATCGTGAATTTTCCTTTGAGTTGCGGGACGGAATATCTAAATAACCAAAACATGTATAGGTTCAAGTAGTCAGCAAACATTTTATATAAAAAAACAGTAATTAAATCAAAAGTAAATATACAAGTGATGCACGTTGAATTGAATACATTTTATTGATATTTATCCATATAAATTGGTTATGTTTTATATGATCATTTTAGTTTTTTATTTTTTATTATGTTAATGATAATGAGGTTAATTGGATTAATTAGGTTTTTTTATTATTATTATGTTAACTTTGTTAAATAGTTAATCTAAGGTATGTTTCACATTTTGTCAAATGTTTCCTTCGGCACGGGACCCCAGTGAGGGAACATTATTATGTATAAAATAAGAATACAAACAATGTAAAAGTATAAATTTATAAATAAATAAGTATAACTTCAGTCCTAGTTCAGTAAAATCCTAATCATAACATTACACATACTAACGCGCTCTGGAGTGAACTTTTTTCCACGTTACGAGGCGATTTATTAATTTCCTCTGAAATTGAATTTAACGGATTAAATAAAAAACGCTCATATAATGCCCCTCAGTTAAAAGCTGTATCCTGTAACCATAGAATATTTCATGTATTTATGTAGATAGTTGTACGAAATATTTAACCAACTAGTTATACCTTGGCATAGTATCTTTTGATGATCTCCTTAAACTCGCTGATAATATTGCTTATCTAGATATTATAAAAAAATCTTTCGCCCACTCGTTTGACGTTTTGAATTTATGAACGAATTTTGGTGTGATCTCCACATTTCTGCGGGCCGGGGGTTGCCCACATGCGGTTTAGTTTATGTACTTAAAAACGATGTATTTTATTTGAATTACTTCTATATTACCTACATCAAAAATGATTTACCAAGTAGTTATACAGACCAAAGCTTAATAAGTAAAACTGGCAAACATTGGGGGAACCTGTAAAATGAACACATTTTTATACATGTCGCGTTAGTCAAATTAATCAAATGTTTCAGTTCCATTATAATTTTTGTAGTCGATGTTGGGTAAACAAGTACAGAATAATTATTTTTATCACGAGGATGGTCATGATTAATAATGTGTGACAATTAATTGATTTATATACTCAGACACACGTTTTAAAACAGCGTACTTAAATTTAATTAAATCCTAATGAGAGCACCTAATTTTAAAAGCTTTTATACCGCCATTTGACACGCGAGCATTATAATGGACAAGATTTATGCATTTTGCTTCAAAACTCGTGACATAGGCTTAATTATAAGCATTTTTGTATGGCAAAACACAACCCAGATTTTAATTGCGTGTCTTAATATTGTATTAAATTAATTCTCAACACAGTCCACAATAGAGTCCAAGGACCAACTTGAGTATTGAAGTTAAGTTTAAGGTTGAGGGAAAAAGATGCTAGTAAAATGTACAGAACCAATGTCAGTCTGTCAGTTATATTTTCTCTATCTGAGAATTATATTACATGATTTTCATCAATTTATATTTTACCATAGCGGGTCGCAAAATGTCCGACCGGCACCATAGGCACGGGCCGGATTGGTGGCGGTCGCGGGCCGGTGTTAGTCTACGGGCCTTAATTTGGAGACCCCTGGACTACGGACAATTTAACTTAGTTATGCAGAAAACAGCCAGCCATACAAAAAAGAAACTGAGATAGTAGAACTTTTGTGAAAAGAGTAAATAGCCAAATCTACACAACAGTTAGAATATGTTTTACTTTGACAAATGATAAATAATGCATGCATTCGTTTTTTTAGAATACAAAAAATAATGTTACTATAAATTCGACCAGTTTTAATGATTTTTTAAGTCTGGCTGACCACACAATCAAAGATGTGCGTTTTGCAGAAATCATCCAGCTCTAGTAAAACTCTGATGTATGTTGTGCCATTCTTCATAATGTATTGAACATGTTATTTTATATTTGTATTAGGATACTCAATCGTAAAAAAAACACTTCATTCATTTGTTAAAATAACTTTAAAAATAATTGGATAATGTGATAAAGGAATTTCAATGTTTTTATAAAGCCTGGCTGACCAAGCAACCTTAAATACGCATTTTGCAGAAAACAGCAAGATAATACTAATACTCGTATATCGAATGATACTTTATTCAAACTTTAAATATATGAGGTGACATTCTGTCCTAAGACATATTTTTTTATTACCGAAGTTTTTAAATTAATGAATTTATAAAATTAATATATTTACGTATTCATCCAAAAAAAATATTTTAGAGAACAAGATTTCAGTAGACATTAATCTTCCCATCAGCGTCTATACCGTAAGTTTTTTCTAGTGTTGTGGGTGTTTTCTGTAAATTGAGAAATGTCATTTTTGTGATCAAGACTATTTTCAAAATGTGATTATTACAGTTTTTAGTATGAAAGTGGCCTGGTTTTTTTTAGCAGAACGTAGAATTGACCTTACTGCGCCCGATAACACCAATACCTCATTTTAGCCGAATTGTGGAATGGCTGATTTTCTGCATAACTACGTCCAATTAACAACTGACCTCGAGACGAACTTTGGCTTATTTATACAGACAATTATTTGAGAGATTATCATAGGAAGCTTACGCATTTATATCAATTAGAATATAACTGTTTCATGTTTTACTGTTCTT
Organism: Micrasema longulum; assembly: GCF_059751315.1. Classification (NCBI taxonomy): domain Eukaryota; kingdom Metazoa; phylum Arthropoda; class Insecta; order Trichoptera; family Brachycentridae; genus Micrasema; species Micrasema longulum. Next base: position 145,276 of record NW_028279260.1, read on the forward strand.
CTGTTTTTCGAGAGACGGCGAATTATTTTATACTTAAATTGAATTTATATTCTTTGAATAAAATCAATGAACATAATAATATAATACATCCAATGTCGTAACTTACCGTCATGGTTAACTAGATAAATATTCTGCGATTATTTTGAATGGCTTTGTTGAATCTCGGTGCCTACCTGAAACAAAAAATATGTATTATAATTCTAAAAAACATGATTTGTAAAGAGTATTGGCGAATCAAACTCAAAATTTCAACAACTACCTGGTAAAATGAAAATGGAAAATTGTTTTTAGGCGTTGCCTAGTAGGTGATTTGGTTCAGCCAGATGAATCTCACCTACGTGATAAAGGTTTCAGCTCGTTTACTTCACAAAAGTCAACAGATAGAAGAGTTGAGGAAATGTGGATGTTCAAATATGGGCAGAATGGTGAATGTTACACAGTACGTAAAGTGGCAACTTAAACCAGCCAATGACAGGTCATAAGCCCTGTAAATGCCTAGACTTCCATTTTCCCCTCTAGAAAATGTTTTCCCTCTCTGTTAAAATAAATTTAAAACAAAATTTTATTTTACAAATCCGACCGTGAAAGACAGTTTATTCGCAAAAGTTACATTGTAGTTATTTATTGTTAAAATGTTTTTAAATGAAAATTTTTTCATTTATATTTCAACAGAGATAGAGAACCTTATTGAAAAAGCAATGACATGAAAATCTAAGCATTGCAGTGCAAATATATATGACGTGCCATTAGCTTACTTAAGTATTCAATATATGGTTTGGACATGTAGAGCGAATGGACAGCGAAAGAGAGGCTTAAAATATTTACAATGCGAATGTTGACAGATGCAGAAATAGAGAAAGACCGAAAAAGACATTACATGACCAAATCTGAAAAATACTTGAAGACGGACTTGTCGAAAATCGGAATAATCGGCGCGCTTGGGTGAGAAGATGTATAAATGTAGAGGAAGCGAGGTCTGTATGTAAAGATATCGCGTTCTATGCTCTTTGCCTACCCTTACGGAGAAACGGCTGGTTGTTTTGTTTATTTGTTTGTTCGAATTTTTATGAAAGTATCTTATAAAAAAAAAATGTTTAAAGTATAAAAAAACATAAATTTGTTTCACCTGAAAAGTTGGGTTTTTGGAGGTACTGTAGTTTAGGTGGTGTAATGGTCAGCGCGTTTGCCTACCATGCAAGAGGTCTCGGGTTCGATTCTCAACATGGTCAATATGAAATATTTATTCAAAAGGGTGTTTTCACACTAGAATATTTCATAGTCCCTGGACTGGCAACTGAAGCGTAAGACTGATCAGCTTACTTTCATTTAACAAAAATTATTAAGATACCTTGCGATTTGTACACCAATGCAGTGCCCTATGCACCATTAGGTGCGAAAATGTGATTATGTAGTTTCCTATCGCATACAGACTTGCAAAACTCGTAAGTCGAAAAAGTTATTTTGGTATTTACTGTTAGGTTTTCAAATAATCTTAACTGTGAGCAAAACGTGTATATTTATACAGCGTTTCATTATTTAAGAAATAAAAAAAAGTGTGGATGCTATAGTATTTGGTGGGCTAAAAAAAACTCACAAAGAAATTGTCTCTCTTCTATTTTTTCTGAAAATGTACGCGTCACATTTTTTTATTTTTTTTGATCAATAGATTTAGAATTTTCAATTACTGTAGCATGTTCAATTAAACGTTGTTATGCAGAGAGCAGCTAGTCCACAATTTTTAAAAAAGGAGATATTGATGTTATCGGGTGCAGTTAGCTCAATTCTATGTTCTGCCAAAAGCAGCTAGACCGCTTTCATACAAAAAACTGTATTAATCACATTCTGAAAATGTTGTCGATCACAAAAACGGCATTTCTCAATTTGCAGAAAACACCCACAGCACTAGAAAAACCTTACGGTACCTTAAAAATCATTGAAACTGGTTAAATACATCATTAGATTCTTGTATGTAATATTTAAAAAAAAACTCATGTATTTATTGTTTGTTATTAGCTCAAATCAAAAACATTTTAAGTGTTCTGTAAATTTGATTTTTCACTCCTTTCAGAAAAGTGCTATTATCCGAGTTTCATTTTTTTATGGCTGGCTGCTTTCTACATAAGTACGTTCAATTACTATAGTACTCATTCTACCGAAAAAATACTTCACTACCATCCGGTACTGTAAAAAAAACTGTTTTCACTCTCCCTTGAACAAAAAGACGTACGAACTTTACAATTCAGGCCAACGATATATTATAGGCCAACAGGAATTCGCCTCATAAACAATCCAGCATAAAACCAGTTATAAAACTAAAGAAAAAAAATACATAAATCATATGGACTCAAAGTATGATAACATGTAAAATAGGCAAATTTTTGAGCTGATTTTATTCAATCCACTTCCATATTTATATATTGTGATTTATGTTCAATCTACATTTCATATATCAGGTATGAATTTCAATAAATTTTTGCTCTAAATTCGACGAAATTGTTACAATCCGTATTATGTGGTTAGCCCCTATCATGCGGTGAATCGTTATGGGTACTTACTGAAATAATGAGAGGATCATTACAGGGATCAATAGTTGATGAAGTATCATTACCTTCATTGTTCGAACCGATATGATAGCTTTGGAAATTGAGATAACCTTTAAAACATACAAATTCTCATAAAGAGGTGAAGATATGAATATTTAAAAACACACACGCAAACGGTAGATATAGCATATATTTACATGTTTTTAAAGTTTTTTATGTCAGGGTAGATGAAAAATACACTTCTGTGTGTGCAATAGAACCAGAATCCTCGACAAGTGTATTTGATTAACAAATAAAAACAGGGATGGAGAATACCTTAAATAAGGAAATTTGCAAGTTAAAATCTAGTCTTTTATCTACGAACATTTAGAAACCATCTGGTCCAAGAAGAAGTTTAAAAATTAAAAAGTTCGCAGCAGACTTAACTCCGTTCTATCAAACATAAGCCAATTAGCCGCAGGTTAAGGGACCATATTTCAAACGCTCGTGCTTACTCTAGTTATATATGTACCTCAATGGCTTTTAGATAAAAATTCGAAATAAGGAAATCGGGTGGAGATAAGTTCGCCTCTTTGTATAGTAGTTGACACATTCGCCTACTATTCTCGAGGGCGTGGGTTCAAATCCTGGCAGGGTGGACTTGACAATATAGATTTTTAGGTTTGTTTAAACTGCCATATATAATTGTTAGTAAGCGCAAGACTGATCATTCGATGGTAACCGTTGGTCGAAAGATGTTGCGTTTGTACCAATACATGTGGAGAAAAGAATGATGACGATATCACTTAACCCAGCATTTGAATATAAAATTATCGACACGTTGTTTCATTACCTACACATAACTGGATTACTTGTCGTGACCTTTTAAAATAGAAAATTGTAACAATTGATACAAAAAGTGCCGTAAAATTGATTCCGCGTGATTGAACATCATTGTTGAATGTCACAACGTTTATTGCGGTAACATTGCTTCTAGTATCTAATATTTCACCTGCTCTATTGATAATAATTGAAGTGAAATCGGGAAAAACGATTATGCATTGCGTTACTCGTTTTTATGTTTATTACGTTACTGCACCGATTTTCCAACAAAATGAATTAAGTTTAAAATAAACTGAACGTAGGAAATGTACTTTAACAATTTACCTAATTTCACCATTTTTCAATTGTCCATTTAACAACAAACTGATAATAATTTATGAAAACTTCATTTTCGAATTTGTAACTATGTAATATACCGTATACAATTTTAAGGTATTTGCGTAAAAGAGCAGTATTTCTGTACTAAGGATTCTTAAGATATAACATAATTTATTGTTTAAGTAAAATTAAGGAGTTTGGATTGACTCTAAATAATCTTTTTTTTTAAATGCAGACTATACGAGTAAAAAAATCGCAAAGAAGGTATCCCTGTTAGGAAGGATAAGGAATAAATTAGACATTAAAACCTCTCTGCTGATATTTAAAAGTATTATCGTTCCCCACATTGATTATTGCTCCAGTATTTTATATTTAAGTAATGAAGGAGATCTAAAGAGACTCTAAATAATACAAAACAAAGCGATGAGGATAATATTAAAATGTGGGAGACGAACAAAAGTTAAGAAAATGATTCAACTTCTAGATATCATGACAATTGATCAAAGAATCAAATTCAATGTTGCTAATGAAATAAACAAAATTATTAAAGGAATAGTTCCGAGATATTTTCAAAATAAACTAAAAAATAATGAGTTCTTTCATAACTATGCAACAAGAGGATTTAAAAGCAATGTCCCAGAACTGCCTTATTTACAAGGGAATACAATTATTTGAGGAAATGCCACAAAGCATAAAAAATGAAATAAATGTAAATATATTTAAAAGTATATATGTGAAAATATTAGGTAATATATAGTGTAAATAGTGAATATAATTAATGAAAATGTACATATGAAACAGTGAATATTATAAATTAGGATATTAAGTGTAGGTATAATAGTGATAAATAATGTTAGAATAAGTATAGATGTAAATATTGTGTTGTAAATATATATTAAACTATGTTAATCATAGAACTTAATAAAATAAATAATAATAATAATAAAAAAGTTAAATGTCAGTATCTTTTAACATTAAAGGAAGCAACCATTTGGAAATCGCACTTACTAATTTGCAAATCAATGTGAAACGCTAAATAACATTTATAAATGTATTTCGGGGACGAAGAAGCATATGAAGCAAGTGAGGCTGAGCCTCACTAAGAAATCATTGCTATTCACTAGTACCTAATATGTATTTTAATTCGCATTATATCAACACATTATGAAGATAAAAAACTAGCAACCAATATAAAAATGCTCAAAGATGCCTACAAACATGGTCCGTGCTGTGTTTACTGTAGGTACCTACTTAACTTTTACGCATATTATACTTATCCTTAAAATCTGAGCTTCACTAGAAATTTGGTATCAAAGACGCCACTGATGTATTAATTATTTTTTGCAAATATAAAAGTCATTACAATATTTGAGTTTGTCCAAATGTTCGTCGACAAAAAACTGGATTTCACCCCCTCGGGAGTCATTAAGATTAACAAATTACAACAGGAATGGAGAATACCTTAAAAGAGACTAGAAGGAATGAATTTGACTACACAATTTTATCGATTGTTGCGCGGTATGATCGATAATTCTGAAATTATGATGAGCATTGGTTTGTATGTTCCTGATAATTACCTAAGACAACATCAGCATAGATTGTTTCATATTCCGATATTCAGGACCAACCTGCCTATGGTTATGCCTGTTGGAAGGGCTACCGCTATGCTGAACAACATCGCTCTGGATATTGATCTGTTCCATGTATCCGAAGGGGTTTTCCGGAGCAGGATTCTTCGACTACTTTGACATGAGTCTCTTTCGTGTATTTTTTTTTCTTTTTTATAATATGTACGTATTGAATATATTTTTGTAATGTATATGTTATATTTAAAATAAATAAATTGAAATTGAAAATAAGGGAATATGGAAGTCTAACATTTAGGGCTTATGACTTGTCAATGGCTGGTTTAAGTGGCCACTTTACACACTGTGTAACATTCACCATTTCGCCTATGTTTGAACATCCATATTTCTTCAATTCTTCCATTTGTTGATTTTAGTGAAGTTAAAGAGTGTAAAGTGGCCACTTAAACCAGCCTATGACAGGTCATAAGCTCTGTAAATGCCTAGACTTCCATATTCCCTTATTTAAGGTATTCTCCATCCCTGTTGTAATTTGTTAGTAAAAGTCATTGACTTGATTAATTAATTTTCGTTGTTATTTTTATTTTGTTCAATGGACTAAAGCTCGTTTACATGGGTCAGAAAATTATACATGATCTTGTGCAAGATTTGACTAATTTATTGTTGTCTTGTAATTTACAAATAAGGTGAAATCCGTGGTCAAATTCAGAAAAATTAGAACACGTCCTATTTTTCAAAAAATATTTGAACCAAGATCTACACCGCATCTCTTGCCTGTGATACTGTCGACATCAACTGTCAACGCATATTTGTTGTTGCTTGAGTCAATTTATTTATCTTCAATCTTATTTGTTTCAGTGCATTTTTTCGCCAAACGCTTTGCTTTTCTCTTCTGACCAAACTGATTTTCAATCAGGTTGAAAATAAAGGTGACATTAAAACTCTAATTATCCGGATCAATGAGTGCCAGACATCGTTATATGCAGAAATCCGAGAAATTAGATAAGCCATCAAATTAAGGCAATATTTTGAAATAAAACACGAAATTTACTCTTAGAACCGTTTTTTATTGCTTTTAAAATAAAACAGCGAATTGGAATCACACTGGGCCTTACTCATAAACTTTACGCAAAGTTACGCCTAAGTCTAGTGATATAATTCGAATGTAAATACCATCTTTATTCTACCACTTTAAAAAGGATGGTATTTTCATCCGAATTATACCACTATACTAAAGTGCAACTTTATGTCAAATGTATGAGTAAGGCCCATTAAAAACTTGTCCAACAAAGTTAATTGCTTTGACGAAAAAACTCGTTTATAAGCAGCGAAGTCTTGCAAACGCTTGACGATGAGAAGTTTTATTTATTGATAACGATCCAGAGAATTGGCAACCCGGGAGACTTAAGTTCGGAAAAACGGAGTTTTTCTGTATTTTAGAAACCTTAAGTTGATTGACAATCGCAGAATTATATATTGTTAGGCGTCAAAAGTTGCGTCGTCAAAAAATAACTTTTGTCGGCTGTGAAACTGCTTATTATCTGTCAAAACGCAGAGAACGCTTTGGCGCGCAACTTTCAATAACAGAAGCTGATAGATGTAAAACAGAAAATAAAATAACCCGAGATTTGGTGTAAGAGTTTATTGTACAAGGAACTGCAAAAGATCTTGCGCAATATATCTTGTACCATTTTTTGACCTATGTAAAATGAGCTTTGAAGTAATATAAGCGTTGCATTCAGAAAGAATACTTTTTTTTTGTTTCCTTTCTGACCGCTCACCTTTGCGATTATCAAGTTATTTATAATATCGAAATAGAAACGAATGATGTGAATCAAATAAATACACAACAGTGCTTATTGCTACATTAAATATTATTATGTCTCATTATTCCGTGTCAGTTAAAAAGCAAAATAAAGTATTTATAAAAAGTAATCATTCGCACCCTAGACTTCACGTTAATTAATTAATAAATAGCATGGACCGTATATCTCTTTCTTCATTTACATAGCAACATGGAACGATTCATTATGTCAGTAAAAATTGTATTAACCTGACTAACTCCACACGCATTGTGGTATTTTCATATTCACCGCCTCACTTCTACTGTTACTCAAGGAAAATAAATTATATTGCTACAAAAAACACGTTTGTCCTGTAATTTATGTTGGCTGTAAAAACAGTTTTCAAAATAAGGCGTAATAAGCCATCCCTTTGATTAAAATTCTAACTGCGGTTATATTCATAACATGACCAGTTCAAAGAATTACATTCTTAATTAGCAATCAATCCGCATCCTGGCAATTATAATGACAAAAATTCAAAAGTGTTGTTTTTGTGATTCAAAAGTGCAAAACTGTGCAGATATATTCGTAATTATATTTTATGTACGCACAATAAACAGCATTTAATATATTGATTGATTTGGTGTTAATTTTGTAGAGCTCCGGGTTGTGGTCCCGTGGCTAGTATTGCGGACTTACGGATTAGAGGTCCGAGGTTCAAACCCCACTCTACCCCAACTTGATTTCCATTTTCTAATAATTAGTTCTTTACAACTCGTTGAAAATGGCCATTGAAATATTTGGGTAAATTATAAAAACGCTAATATTTATTTTTTTTACAAAAAAAAAATTATAATATTTAAACTTATATGTAAGAAATCAAACACTGATTTTAGTCTACTAAACACTTTATTTTATTTTTATTCGTTACTTAAGTACCTTGAATTATATGACTATATAAATACATTTAATCCATGTAATCTTCACATTTGTTTGAAAATTCCCTAACAAGGCGAAACAATTGTCACGAAATTTTTGTTTATATATTTTTTTTACTTGTAAAAATAAAATAAAGTGTTCAGTAGACTAAAATCAGTGTTTGATTTCTAATATTATTGTTTTGGTATAGATTAGTCAAAGTAAGCACGTTTGTGTTTTGTGATTCTGTGAAATCTGTGATTATTTTATTTTATGAAATCAAAGCTACTATTAAATTAACTCAATAATAGCAGATCAACTTACTGCTTACATTATAATTTACATTCTTTTTCGTGTATGAAACATGTTATCTCGAGAGAAATAAAAAAAACATTAATTATTTAAATTGCGTAAACTTCGAGACTGTTTTTTTTACTCACGGAAGTCTTAATTATAAATTTTAATTAAGCTGCCCATAATTAAGTATCGCTCTGATTTGGCAACTTGTTTAGCTAGCTAACCTAAAAGCATAATTGACCACAATAGAAAAAGTAACTCGCGGTTAAATAATATTATAATTTGACCACCATGCGCCATTAAGCTTAATTTTTTTAATTGTTTTATCTGATTTTATTGTTACTAATTTAATGCATAATTAATAAATTTATTTCTACGTTATGATGTTAACAAATGAAATTTCAGGAATATGTTAAAACATTTTATATTTGAGTCGTTCGCTTTCAAACCCCCCATAATTGATTTTCGACAAAACCCAGAAATCACAAAAACATTTCAAGTTGGGTAGCACACAACCTTTACTTTTTTCGATGTGTAACATTTATTTAAAAGGTTTTTGTACACAAGAATATTTCATATTCCCTGGACTGGCACCTGAAGGGTAAGAATCATCATCTTACCGTCATGTAACAAAAAATATCAAGATACGTTGCGATTGGTTTACCAATAAAGTGCCTTATGCACCATTAGGAATGGTAAGGGAATGATGATGACACAAATTTTAAATAAATACATATCTGTAAAATGTCATACCACAAAACAAAAAATGTTTTTAACTCATTATTATTTCTTTTGCGAGGAAACAGCATTTGTACACAAACCACAGAGTAACTTGATATTTTTTGTTTAATACTTCAGTGACGAACGCGTTAACCACAGCGTCGCAGGTATTTTGAATAACAATTTTCGCATTTTGTATTTAGAAATAGCGTTAGCATGTCAAATTTGTATTAAATCATTTTGCATGCTGAATTCAACGAGTTTAAAATGAGATTTTTTGCTAGCAGTAAGAAATATATGATCAGAAATTTATGTTACATGAATAAAAACAATTTAAGTGTATTATACTTATTTTTATTTTAAAGTTTCTATTTATTTTCTTATAACTAAATGTTCATGTGCCTTTTTAAAATAATTTTACTCGCTATCTATTATTATGTTAGGAGTTTTTTATGTAATATTAGATAAAAAACGTGATTTTTTATAGATTTCCACCGCCAAGCCATTTATGTGATACACACTAGCTTGGTGAATCTTTTAAGTAATAATATGTTATGTAGTGCATTTGGTGTTGTATAATAACATGTTAGTTTAAAATATTAAAAAATGAACTTATAGTAAGGAGCGACCCTCCAACCACACTACCCATTTGGAGAGATGTAATTACCATCAAGAGCCGTGTGCATGCAAACGCATTATCAAAGTCAGACTTTGGTAGAAACAGGGGCATAATATAATAACGCTAACAGAGCGCACGTTAAAAACCTTATTATATTGCTTTAAGCACCTTTATAAAAAACGACAAAACGTCATTTACCTCTAAATTACAAAATCATTTTACTTCTAAAAATACAGCTCGTTCATTAAAATTCGTTTTCTCAACTAGAAGTTAAAAGAATAGATTTTTGTCGGTTGATAAAAGTAACCATATCCACAATCAATTTCTTTTTTTATATTCGCGATTTTTTGTATTTTTTTTTAATAAAACGACGTTTTGATAATCAAACTAAAACATTTTGATTTTATTGAAGGCCAAAAAACGATAGAATGAATTACTGTACAATTAAGATTTATTTATTAACAGACATTGTCCATGTATACAATTTATAAGGTTTAAATATTACAATAAAAGAGTAGTTTAAAACATTTAAAGAAAAAAAAAAGAAGCATTGACAAACATAAGGGACATCGAGACAAGATCTGGACTATTTATTTAGTGCTCGTTTAAATCGTTGTAAACTTAAACCAAAAAAGTCCAGATCCTGTCTTGAGTTAACAATACGACAAAGGCGGGTCATTGGAGAATTTAGGCCATAGTTTGTTCTATGCTAAGATCGAATATGTGAATTATTTTTTTCACTACGATTCCTGTTTACAATTTGCTAGCATCTCTATGATTTTGTATTTTATTGTGAACCCACCAACATCTTCGTGCAACTTATATTTACATTTTTTTATTTTTGTTGCACCACAACAGGCCAGGAGACCCAATTACAGTGGTGAATTACATCACAGAACACCCAGGCTTCAGAAAAATCACATTTTTCAACTTTTGTGTTCTCATCGGGAATCGAACCCGGAACCTTTTGTGTGCGAGTCAAGCGTCTTGACCACCACGGAAGCTGCTATTATAACGTGTACAAATTTGTACATCTGCATTATTACAATAAACATACTCTTTTTTTTAATCAATCATTTTTCTTTTATTTAAAAAAGCCTTTCAGGTACCCCACCATCAAGTTATTTGAGGAATTTGTGATCTGAGATATAAGGCAATTATATATTTTTAGAATAAAAATGTTTGTGAAAGCAAATTATTCTACCAAATCCCAAAAGGAACACTCTCACACTACCAGAAGTCAAATTAGAGGATGGGTCATGGGGTCGATCACAAACTCTGAATTCGGGAAAAGAAATTTCAGGTTTCTGGACCCCAAAATATTTAATATGTTACCCAAACATTGTAAAACCATGACCCGGATTTAATTTTCAAAATTTGTAAAAAATCGGTTACTGGGTTTTATACATTCTTAAATAATAAATGGTATAAATCAATATTGTAAAACTGTATAGTAAATTAACTAGTAGGTAGTAATATTATTATATATTTGATGTTTGAAGTGATTTTATTTTATTTTAATATATTAAGTAATGTTATTGTTTGTTTTTGCATAAAAATGTCTGCCTTAAAGTAGGTTTACCTAGTTAGGCAGACAAGACACGATTCAGAGAAACAGAGTGTGTATGTAGTACATAAAGTAATTGTAATTTTATTAATAAACTATGATTATTATTATTATTATTAACTCTTAAAAGACTGTGGTAAATAATCCCTTTACGCGCGGTGATGTAACATCGTGTTACCACTAGTAAAAGACGAAATATTCTTAAGTTCAGACGTTTGAAAAAAAAACATAGAAATATACTGTTTAATAATTCCTTTTCCATTATTTATGCAAAGAAACATGTAATTTAGCCTTTTTATAGTAACAAAAAAAAATCATAAATACGCCGCTCATATTACGCGCGTGCGTCCCTTATCGCAGTCATCAACCGACTGAAGACTGAATCTGTTTTACACTTTACTTTACTTATTTTTTTATCTCTTTCACATTAATTCCCGCCACAGAACAGCGTCTCTGTCTTTCTTGTAATGAGTTCTATCTTCGTGCTTTTTCTTATACAGATGTTTTGCTGAATTAGCGGACAATCTTTCTTCGCGTAAGGATCAAAATTTTTTGTATTAACATCCAGCATAGTTATACAAATTTCACTTTTTAAATCCGGTGTGAAATGTCAATTTAAAGATTACAAAAAATATGAGTTCATCATTTAAAAAAATAAGAGAGATATGTTAAGTCTTGTGTCCTATGTCGACTAGTGTGACATCACAGCCACACAAGAGTTAATTATACTTTCAGGAATCTCATAATGCAATAATGTTAACCCTTTATTATACGTTAGGCTATTTTGTCTTTTTGTTTTTTTCTTAAGTGGTAGCCTAATCCTATTTTTTTTCTAATTATTTAATTGGGCAGATTTCTATTAATACTATTCATTTATAAAATATTTATGAATTTTAAGTAACATAAGTACTATAATTTTCCTTGAGGTTACGCTATAAATTTCAGCAGTTACACTTTAAGGTCAAAACTTCGCATAAAGTGCCGTGATGTAGCTCATTTATGGTGCGGTTCAATTCACCCAAAACGGTGAAAATATTTTTTTGTGTTGCTGCGACGCGCGGCGCAATGGCGCTCTAGTGCGGTTTGACCTATGTTTTTTTTAAAACTTTTGACACTTTCCGAAAATAGCATACAATCTAAGTGTAAGTTAATGTTTTTATGCTGCCGACGTTCGGACAGGTAAATTAGCAGCATTTTAGATTGAATATACTATTAGAGTCCACGAGCGTGTCAAGAGTATTAAGGGCGTGAGGACGGGCGGTAATCAGCCAGAAAGCAGAACGGAGAATGTCACTCACATATCAGCTTATTAGCGCACACCCACACACCCGCACCCACACATAGCCGCATGCATAGTCGCATTCCTTCACCAATACAATGTGCTGAGAGGCGATCGTCAACCACTGGCACTTGGACCGAATCACGGTGGATATTTATGATTTGAAGTATTAGGTGTGAACATAAATATGTTAGTCAAGTCCTTTTTTTCAAATTTAAAAATGAGCATCAACATTAAAACAAAATGGTAAAGAAAGAATTCGAAAGAAAATTTTCTGCCATACATATTGTGATAATTTATATACGTTATTTTATTTGGTTACAAGCCTTCAAAATGGAATATCAAGTGGAGGAATGTGAGCATTTTTTATGCCTCCTACTGTTTGTGTTCAATCGAAGAAATAAAGCTGCTAAAGCTACTCGTGACATTTGCGCAGTGTATGGTGAAGATGCAGTGTATGGTGAAGATGCAGTGAATTATTGACGAATCTGTTGTATAATTATGAAGAAAAATACATTTTTGACTAATGTCTTGTTTTTTTTTTTTCGCGACCTCCATTTGGATAAAAAATACAGCTTATGTTAAAACCTAATACGTGCCTGCATCTTTTCTTGTCTTGGCACGAAACAAAATATATATTTCAAAGTATGCATTAACAAAATGGTAAATGTCACGCAACAAGTTCGCGGATACTTTTTTCTCGTGGTATCTACACATTATTGCTCTTCCGATTGCACCGCAAATGATAGTATTATGGCACTTTCGTTGCACACTGTTTTTTTATGGGAACACAATATCTCCTCCCCCCATATAAATAGCCGTCTTTTCAACACCAATGTCTTTTGGACTGACATTTAATAAATGAGAGACACGATGTAACCTCGAATGAGTAAAAAAAAATGGTCACTTAAACCAGCCAACGACAGTCCATAAGCCCTGTAAATGTCCAACTTTAATAATATCTTCTCAAAATGTTTTTTAGATTTATTAAAATATACTTCTTATTTGTGGCTTAGTATGAATATTTTTATAACAGTTTTGGGTTCATAGTTCATAATCAATGACACACGCGTCCTAAAACGTTTCACATGAAATAGTTTATTGACCGAAGAAAGCAATGCCATCATTTTCCATTTAATTCAATACAACATTATAATACAGCTCTAAGAATATTGCTCATAAATTGAGAGCATCGTTCTGCAGTACATTCACACCGTCCCTACTGTTAAGAAATGAACTACAAAGGAACGTCGCCTATAAAGAGACTACAGAGCGTGGCAACGCCTGTCAGTTAACCCAAGAAGTTTAGTTCAGTCAGTCATTCCAGCTCGACAAAGTCACTCAGTTCCAGCATGTGGTTCAAGTGCAGTCTCTTCAACTCATCATCGACGTAACACTCACGAAACACAATTCACTATTTATTCGCCAGGTAATAAATAAATATCAAACAGCAATCTTGTGTCTTCTCGGTTAAAACTAAAATCAAATCCTACAGTTTTTAATACATTGTCAGAACTAATTCTTAAATGTACCCTAGTACTAATTACTAATAAGTTCTAGCGTGCATGAGAAGATGCATGAATGTAGACGAAGCAAGGTTTGTATGCAATGACTGACTATGCTGTAAGTAATGTGGTGTTCTATCTTCTTTGTCTACCCCACGTGGAAACGGCTTGATCGTTTATTTATTGTGTCTGTGTGTTCTAGTAAATTCGCTGCGCCTTTACAAAAAAAACTCATATGCTTAGAAAGGAAAATTAACATTTCAAATGTTTAAACAAAAACATATTTAATGCACTGCACTGGGCAATTGTTGAGCGCCCCTTTCCCGCAAATAGCACGCAAACAATAGATTGTGATAATTAATTGGGGGACTTAGTGAGAAAAACTTATAAGTTAATTAGAAGTAATGAGAGTTGTGATTATGTGAAGAAGATTGAAACAATAATAAATAATTGATGGGGAGCTAATTAAAAGAAACCATAACAATCGTAATTGGCATTCACAATATTGCAACAATCTTCCTACAAACAAAATGTACTTATATAATTTAATCGCATCTATAAATTATTTGCATAATTATTTTATGATCGCATCACAAAAAAAACTATATGCCTTCGAAGAATCAATCGAAATATTTTTTGTTCGTGAAAAACATGCTATTTAAATATTGTATTAAAATAGAATCTTGAATTAAATTTTAAAGCTGCTTTGAGATTGATAAATAAACTATTTAAGTAAGTCGCTTCATTAAATAATGATTTTCCTTATGCGACCTCGAAATGTATTTTGTAATACAGTAAATATGTGTATATAACCGCTTACGACTTTTTTATTTCTACCGGTTTCAAGACGTACACATCTCTTCATCGGGACACTAATTATACTAACACGCAATTCTAAATATTACTATCAGCATCATATTAACTTTATGATACAATGAATTTTTCTTTCAAATTTTGCTTTTATTTTTATTTACACATTTTTACAATTTAGGCATAGTATTGCCGAAACTAGTTGGTTGTCATAATATTATAAAAAATATAAGTGGTACATAAAAACAAAGTGATTTTATTTTATTTTTATATATTAAATAATAATGTTCCACAAAGTAAGTGCTTCAAACATCAAAAATATATTAAATTAATTATATTAACTTTTATTTTACTTCGATTATATTAACTTTTATTTATTTATTTTTATTTATTTTACATAAACGGCATAAACTGCCTTTAACATATATATTGAACATAAATATGGAAAAAAAACACATAAAAACATAACAAAAAATTATAAAATTGCATAACTATAACAAAAGTAACAAGTAGGTAAATACACATAAGCAACCAAAAATATTAAAGAAATAAATACATAAATATGAAAGAACTAAAAAAGGAAAAAAAAAATTAAATATAAAGAAAAGTTTAAGAATAATATTGCGAGAGAAAAAAATAAATCAGACTCGTTTTACAACTATCAAGTCCAGAACCAAATATATCAGCCTTGTCCTCATACTGATTGCCATATCTATGGAGCCTAGGGATAGGCGAGTGCATGTGATAGTTGGTCCTAGAACTTGCATAACAAAAAGGAGATCTGTGGCGGGTATGTCGACCAGGTACACGGAAACACTCCAACTCAACTGGACAGTCAATTAATGAATTGATCACCTTAAAAAGTAATATTAGGTCAGTTTGGATTCTTCTATCAGAAAGCCTTAAAATATTTGCTGAAGACAACAATTGATTATAATTAAATAAAGCAGCTGGAATATGAAGTTTTAAGTTAATATATTTTAGAAATTTCTTCTGGACGCGCTCGAGTGAATCAGAATGTACAAGATAATGGGGCGACCAGACTGGAGAAATATATTCTAAAGCTCGGGTTTCCTAGGAAAACGGTGTCCGTATTTTAACGGCCGTAGTGAACAGTGATGCGGTTGACAGCCGTCGTAACGGTGACTAGAGAGTGGTTTCCTATAAAAATGGTGTTGATAACACCGTTAAAAAATAAAAATACTCTCTATTCACTGCTACGACGGCTGCCTACCGCATCACCGTTCACTACGGCCGTTAAGATACGGGCACCGCTGTCCTAGGAAACCCTAGCTTAAACGACTTCTAACCAGGGAGCAATATAGTGACTTGATTGGTGTGATACTTTCAAATTTATTAGTAACCCTACAAATAAATATTTCCCAACATACTTAGCGCTTCCAATTATAGTCGCCCTGGACAAGTTTTTTTGACAATAATCTACATTTCTATTTTACTTCTAATGAGCTTTCTCGTTTTTTTAACCAGTATAATACAAAACTCCCTAGTATTAGTGAGCACCCGTATAAATAAGAAAATTCAAGGAATTTGTGTTGAGTACTGTAAATAGTATACTCATTTATGCACAGTTGCTTAACGTATTATGCTTCATAAAACACAATATAACATGCACGTGGCCTGTCACAGACAGAAAAATTAGAGCACTCTAGTGATTGTACGAGACATTATATACAAAAGTATATATCTCCATAACAAACTGCCCACATACCCGGGGCAGGGGTGTGCTGAAACTGGAACTATTGAGTTAATGTCATTTTAATCCCAGGCAACGACATTCAAGACAATTTAATTTATTAAACCAGACTGACTATGTTACTTACTTAATCCATGTTCACTCCTTAGGTGGAGCATATGTATCCACAAAATCTCTCAGGCTTTTCTGATATGTGGGTTCACGTCCCGTTAACTGCGCCGAAATATCAACCGTGGACATTCAGAACCGCAGTAAGAATGCTTAAATCTCTGGCTTATTTTAAAATCAAGTTACATCAAACTAAATTTGTCTTTTTTTAAGCATTCTTCAAAACATTTTTTTTAAATTCCTGCCAAACTTCAAAAGCAGTTTTTTTGCAGGGATTTCTCTCTTTAAACATTTTGGTAACACAATATAATAATGTTTACATAAAAATATAAGAAATCTTAAATATATCAATAAAATAAAAGTTTTAAAAAATTAAATACGAGTAAACTAAGTCTTTTTTGATACCAAAATATATTTAAAAAAAACACTGTTTTTGACACTGTTTTAAATTGTTTGGTTTCCCCATTTATTTTTTACACAATAAACTTAGAATTTAAGAAAAAGATTTTTAAAACCAATTTTACTTTGTATTTTTTATTTCGTCCGGGAGTCTCTTTACTATGCGAGGGAGTATATACGCCCTGATCCTCTCTCCATACGCATTTAGAGCTCTTCTTTCTATGAAATTTCCGTTTACTTTTTAGCGCGTTTTCATGCTTATGTGATATTGACGTTTTGTAGAAATCCATGAAGTCCTCTGTTACCAGGCGATAGTATATCATATTCTGTACCGTCAAAACTTTACACATCGGGAAAAGATTTTCGTAGTCATTTTGACAAGTAATCATGTTGGTTTTTCTTGCTAACATTTTAAGGAATCTAATTTGTAATTTTTTATCCTCTTGACTACCATGCATAAGTTACTAGTTTTTATTCCCGGTAAGGTCGTTGGAATATATTTATTAAAAAGACGTTTCAGTGAAACATTTCATGTGTCTAAAGCATACTATCACCCTATCTTTATGTAACAAAAATACATACAATATTTGAGTTTGTCCAAATGTTCGTAGACAAAAGACTTCACCCCCTCGGGAGTCATAAAGATTAACAAATTACTAATATTCTTCATCCCTGTTGTAATTTGTTAATTTTAAAAATACATACGTTGCATTTGCTAAACAAACACAGTGCCTTATGTATCATTAGCTGCGGATAAAAGGATGATGATAATTATGACGCCTATCAATATTCACTCAATCGTTTCGTTTTAAATTTATTAAATAAATAAATGTATGTAATTTGAAATGATAAAAAAAGCAGTAATAAAATGTTGATTTATTGCCTGTTTTATGCATCACGTTTTTATGTGGAATTTAAAATAAAATTTTAATGTTCTTGGTTCAATTTCATTGATAAAACAAATAATAGTTTAAAGTATCTTTCCTTGTGAATGGAAGGCCATTATAACGCTTTGGACCAGGAGCATGGAGATTTTAAGGGAAGTCGCTAAGGAGTTCCTCCATGATCCCCGTCACAAAGTTTTCCCACCAACCAACTTAGTTTTTCACAAGTTACTTCATAAAAATATATTTCCAATGACAGCACTAACAGATTTCCAAGGGTGATCGAACAAATATTGAATAAAGTATGTCCGAATGGCATATTACATAGTTTATTACAAGATAAAAGGACCAAGAATGTATAAATAAAAATATGGATAAATGTACAAATAATACAAAGGATGTATAAATATATATATGAAAACTATCTTTACATTACGTTACTAATAATAAATTGACAATCAACGTTTTTTATTGCATGTAAAAGCGTAAAACGAATTTACCTGATCATAATCTTTATTGCCACGGAAACAGGTGTATGAAATGCAATGATTAATTTAAAAAACTAAAATAATCTAATGCACATAATAACATTTTTCATTTTTTTATTTAATTTTACAATACGCCCAAAGGGCATTTACAAAAAAATTACAGGTAAGTACAAACATCGTAAGTAATAATTTTATAAATAAACAACACTTTTTTGGTTGTTACCAAACATTGGTATATACAAAATAAATATTATGCTTAGTATAATTATTAATTTGTGTAAGCATAATTGTGTCTAGACGGATGAAGAATACAGTTCTGTATGTAAAATATAGTTGTATTCCTGGTCACGTGTTTTCGACTCGACGGCTGCTCTTAGGAATAAAATCCTGAAAAACATAATAAAAAGAGAGGTCTCTGGTTTGATTCCCGGGAAGGATGACATTAAATATTTGTGTTTAAGGGTGGTTTTACACCAAACATTTTAATTATAGTAATCCGAATCGATGTTATTTAATTCACTAAAATACCAATATACATATAATGGACATAGACTTTTGTAAGTTTATACTTCTGATAGGAAGATCCCACGGTCTTTAAAACGGTATTTCGGATATGTAGACGGAGTACTTTCTCTAAAGTATTTAATTGTCTTTGGACTGGCAGCTGAAGTGTCAGACGGATCACTCCACCTTCGTGTAACAGGTGATCAACATACGCTGCATTTGGTGTACTAATATAGTGCCCTAAGCACCACCGGGAGCTGATATGGACATGCTGATTATGACTGTAATTATTGTCAGTATTCCTACTGAAATGTTTTACAAAGAAATTTAATTATCAAAATGTACTCTATCTAATTCGGGTTATAATCTCCCCAGGAAAAGAAATGAATTTAATAATTAAATTTTCGTGCATAGATGGAACGGGGTGACATCACTTGTCTCTTTCCCGCGCGAATAAATTATAGTGATCTCTCTTTCTAACCTTTACCAGCCCCCGAGGTAGTCTCATTTGGAAATTCAATTATTTCAATATTAAATTTAAAATTTGATGTCGAAATTAATTACTGGAATACCTTAGATGTTTAAGATTCACGGAGATTATCAGTTTGGAAGATAGCACAAACAATAAATAATTGTATGATGGCTGTTTTTATCACCATTGGATTCGTTAATATGAACACTTGAAATCAATAATTTGATTAATTTCGAAATCAGTTATTAACCTCTCCGAGACTAATGGAGAAAAAAAACCGTGAGTTCCTGAGGGAGGTACCAGAAATACCCCTGCTAAAATGCTATAAATATAATTTAAGAACAAAGTATTTACGATTATCGTCATCATCATCAGTGATGCTACAGCCCGTCGTGGGTCTTGTTCCTCTAGAATATGTCTCCATTTCTCCCTGCGCCTCGCGGCTCTTCTCCAGTTCATAAGGCCAATTGCTCTAATTTCAGTATCCACATTATCCAGCCATCTCAATTTTAGTTTGCCTCTATTTGGTCTGCCTTCCGGTGTGGTAAAAGGATTTTTTTTGGGGTACGATTATCATTTATTTTGTGCACATGATCCTACCATTGTAATCTATTTATGAATCAAATGGCAGTGTTAATAAAACTCTTTCAAAATATTTCTAGTTTTGTGCAAAATTCATACATTTTTTCGTAAAATACTGTTGCGAGAGGATCTCGTGTAACATCGCGATGCTTTGATCGTGACGCGTTGAACACCGCTGATCTAATGTCATGTCATCCATTATCGTAGAGGTAAAGCATGTAAAGTTCTCCAAAACGAAGGCCATTTTCAGGAATGTACAATTCTGGATTTTGTCTAAGGGAAGAGACCATTACAGGAGACTGCTACGAGATATTACATAGATTTTTATACTATTAAGCGTGTTATCCAGATGATAATATTTATTTTTATTTTTTCTATTATTTAATTATGTATGCGCTTCTACTTTCGTTTCCAACTTAATACCAGGCCCTTGGCCTCATAGAGTTTGGGATACGTTATTATTGTATTTTTTTGTAATGTGTATGTATTTGTATGATTTGGGAGAGGGAATGCATGTAAAATATAAAGCACTAAATTCGGTTTTTTGTGATTATAGCTGGAAAAAAGCCACCAAATAGCAAATAGCACACGTGCAAACCAACCAATATTTCAAAGAATATTAAACTGTACAGCGATGAGTTGTAATGTTTCCTGTTTGTACAGGGGGGAAGTACAGACAAATGTGAATTATTATTGAAGGTGTTCGGTAGAAAAATATTTTAATTTTTATATTCTTTAAATTATGGGGTAAGGGTTATTCCAAAATTAAATCAACATGATTAATAAAAAGCAATTAAAAAAATATACCTTTTAGGGTACCGTAGATAAAAATTTATACTTTTTTAAAATACTTTAGTTTTGTAACATCATTTAAAGGGACCGTTTTTGTTTATTTTGCAATACTAAGGTAAAGTTCGAACAAAAAAATTGAACCGATCTATAAAATTTACGTAATTTTATTACGTTTGTATTGTTTTACTTAAAACAATATAGTTGTCGTGGTGCAATTTATTTCTTCGCAATTTATTTAGGCATATATCTAATAAGTTTATTCTGTATGTAGTTAATGTGGAATGTAAATACCATAATAAAAATACCGTCATATAAAACTCTTGTTACTAAATATGCAAGGATCGTATTTCTTCATATTCATTTTTGTTATGTGAGAACACAACACAACGAAAACTGTACAAATATAATATAATTATTGTGCTAATAAGTATCAGATTCCGATAAAACATCACAGGAATTTACACATGATTTTGGTTTGAAGTTTCATTTTTTCGGTTTGCCGATAGATGTTGTTTAAATCTGATGACCAATGTCAATTTTCTGTTCTCTGTAAAATGACACTGATGTGATTAAGCCTGATTGTTTGTTGATACCTATTATTTATTGAACCGTTATTTCACTCTGACGATTAATAAAAAATAACGCTTAAGACCTCCCACGAAAATTAAACGGCGAAAATATTTTGTTTTCGGCCACACATCTCTAAAAAAATTATATCATATATAAATGTTCAGGACATAAGACATGGGGCTTAAGCTGTTTGCTTGTAAATCTTTTATGACGTATGTTTAAATTAAATCGGTACATCAGATTTTCTTTAATAAACTGTATCGAATGCGACTATGCCACAAGTTTATTTGATCAATCAACGCTATCACTTTTAATCCTAACCTAGGGGCATCTTTAGATCTGAACCCAAAAATATTTTTTATGTATTTGTCATAGTGCGATATTTTCGGTATTATTAAATAGTAATTCCTTTTAAAATTGTTCGTGTGGTTAAATAAATTCACCACTAATTCATCAAACTAGTAAGGAATAGTTCCGAGATATTTTCAAAATAAACTAAAAAATAATGAGTTCTTTCATAACTTATCTGGACGTTTTCACAAACTGATTAACCTCGAAAAAAGGAGAACATTAATGGACCTCACATTCCTCTATAAAATTATTAACAGTCTAGCTGATTCGTCCCAGCTCCTAAATAAAATTCAAATTAACTGTTTATCACGTGCCCTACGAAATCACCCAACCTTTAGAATACCTAGTGTCAATACGAACTATTGCCAGAATTCGTTTTTACACAGATCGTGTTCCACTTTTAACAGCTTTTTTAACCATATAGATATATATCATACAGGATTACAATTATTTAAAAATAGTGTATTGAAAACTTTTGAATAAAACTCCGGTTGGTCCCTTTTTCTCTTATATCACTCAAATTACATACATTCATATTATTATTATAAATTAAATTTCTCTTTTGAAATTTTGTATTACTTCTAAAATCGCTTTAATGAAATTTTATCGACTTCCCTTGGTTTAAAATCTTCTCCTTATATTGCTTTTTCAAATTTTAAATGATTAATTGCCATACTTGTTATTCCTTCTTTATTTTTTCTTTTTTCTCTGCTGCCATTGGCATGTTTTTATACTTGTTATACTTTTAAACTACTTTTAATTACTTATATTATATATGTTAATAAAATCAATATATTGCTGCTCTTACTATAATGTGTCATTAATTTTGAAGATGTTTTTTAAATTGACCTAAATTTAAATTTACTGTCTTATATTTCACTTAAAGATTCTCCTCATCGTTTCTTTGAATCCCTTAAAATAAATATGTGTTTATGTTTTTCCTTTTTTAAAAAAAAAATGTTATTACTATTTTATTTTATTTTTACATCTGAGTATGTTTTTCATTCTTTATTTCCATTCTTAATTCTTAATTACTCTTACAAGTTTTCTTCATTTTTAATATTATTTCCATTTGTAAATACTCACTACAAACTACAAACCTTAAAATATTTTTTTTTTTCACTTAAATTTAAATTTTTAAACAACTTTCATTTATGTTTTCTTTTTCCTTCTCTTTTTTATACTTTCATAATTAACATTAGATTTAATTGCTTTTTAATATGGAAACTTCACTGGTCCATTAGAATTAAGTCCAATTGTGTAAAATATTATACTTTGTAACTGTACTGTATGTTTCCTGAATAAAAGAAAATAAAAAAAATAAAATAAAATAACAATGCAACAAGAGGATCTAAAAACATAAGACTGGAAAAGAAATCAAAAGCAATGTCCCAGAACTGCCTTATGTACAAGGGAATGCAATTATTTATATATATATATATATATATATCAAACGGTGTGTGACTAAACTACTCTTAACGGAGTAGTTTTACGTTTTGGGCCATTAGATTCTTTGTAGACGTCGCTTAATACGCAAATCCCGATTTGAATTAAACTATGCCACTTGTGTCGTATTAAAGTGCAGAAATACTACTGGGATCTTAAAGAAACATATTGGATCACATTTCATGTGTAAGTAGCAAGTAAGTGTTTAAGTAGCAAAAGCATTACTTAAAAATTTAATTATTTTTCCATCTGTCAGATTGTCGAAGAAATAAAATGGAAATTTCGTTAGTGTTGCCAGAGTAGTAAAAAAAATTACCCTACTTTACTCATATAATAAGAGAAATAATGAAAATTTAACCTCGGATTAAACAACGCCGTGGTGAACATTTGGCCAACATTATCTTTAAAACATAAAATATTATTTAACACTATATAAAAATATCCGTTTTATGTAAAAAATTTTTTTTAAATATTTTAGGTTCAAAGTTCATTAATTCAATTACTCTTATTAAATGACCCTTTACTTATCTACTCTGTTGTGTCAATCAATGTTTCCGAGTGTACAATAAAATTTTAGAAAAATGAACAGATTTTTTTTTTTTTACCTTACATTTGTGTAATGGTTATATTCTTCGTGATCTGGCAATATTACTCGGTGACTTCAAGTATGCGCTCGGAGAAAGTGTGTCTAAGTGGGGGAATTATTGGACATATTCCGATGTATTCAAATATGATTCTAGGCTCCTTCTGGACTATTCTTAATTCTATGGTGGGGGGTTTTTTAGACACAGTCCGATGTATTCAAATATGATTCTACGCTCCTTTTGGACTATTCTAGTTTCTATATTAATTCCTTTCAATGGCTTAACTAAATACTGTGTTGCTCTGTAAAAAACAAAGGAACGACATTTGCGTTTATTAATTATTATTTGTTTCAACAATTCATATTCTTTATTTACTTCGGCCATGTAAAAATCTGACGTTATGTCGCCATCTTTGTTTTTTATGTTTTATCTTCTAACTGTGAAGCACTGGTTTATCGACAACTTGGAACGCTGTAAAATTCAAAATTCAAGAGAACACATTTCCTTTACATGCTTTTATTGATTGTAGTTATATTTCGGATAAGAATTAGGTGCTGTCGGACACACAGATCTGGTGGCTTCCAAAAAGAATTTCTAGGCTTTTAAAAAGTTTTGTAACGATTTGGGCGAATTATTGATCATGTCTAATTAGTTTAATTCCAATCACTGAAAAATTCCGTTCCCTCTTTTCCTCAATCCAATGAAGTACATATTGTGTACTTCTGGATTATCTTCTTTCAGCAAGATGCCAAGACCACCAGATTGCAGAGAGCTGCAACTCTGCTCGGGCAGCTTTTTTCAGCAATTCGAGCAACTTTTTCTTCTATGTGAACACCGCCAGTGAGTGGTCGGCAAGTTGATGTAATTTTTACAATAATTTAACTGAATTGCTATAAAATAGCTACCATTCTACAAAGTATAACAAAAAAATGTTAGATGTATGTATTTCGTGTAGGTATTGCTTTTTTCATATCCTTTGATACGAGAAGTATACAAACTAACGAGTCATCATATGTATCTCAACATGACTAATGACATAAAATCAACATCCTTTGCATATTCATACACACTTGCATCTATGTGTGTTTATTGTGAACATCGTATACTAACACAGGATGTTGCATTTAATCTGTATCAGGACGGACCGATAAACTCTTAACAAGAACTGATAACTGAACGTAGTTATGCATAAAACAGCCAGCCATACAAAAGTGAAACTGAGATAATAGCACTTTCGTGAAAAGAGTTAATAATCAAATCTACTAGGTGATTTCGGAAAAAAAAATAATGTAAAATCGCAGAGCTCAATATTTCTCGAATTTATTTTCCTGTTTTTTTATGAGGTAGTTCAGGAGACTTTTCGCACATTGAATATATTATACGTAATTTGGTTTTGATTATTTGAAATAAAGTTTTTTTACAGCCTTAGTATTTTGAATATGTATTTGTCAATAGAAACGGTTGTTATACGAGTATGCATAATTGAATGTAGTTATGCAGAAAGCGGTCAGCTATAGGGAAGTGCAACTAATATAATAGCATATTTGTGAAAATAGTAAATAATCAAATCTACACAACAGTTAAAATGTTTTTTAATTTGAAAAATGATAAATAAAACATATTTTCGTTTCTTTTTAATATTACAAACAAGAATCTAATGATATGGTTGACCAGTTTCAATAATTTTTAAAGTACCGTAAGATTTTTCTAGTGCTGTGGGTGTTTTCTGTAAATTAAGAAATGCCGTTTTTGTCATCGACACCATTTTCAGAAGGTGATTAATACAGTTTTTTTGTGTGAAAGCGCTTAGAGACAATTAGAATGTGTTTTATTTAGACAAATGATATTCATTCGTTTTTTTTAATACAAAAAATTATGTAATCATTAATTTGACTAGTTTTAATGATTTTTTAAGTCAGGCTGACCACACAACCTAAGATGTGCATTTTGCAGAAAACAGGCTAGCCGTAGTAAAATTCTGATGTATGTTTTGTCATTCAGCATTGAACACATTACTTTATATTTATACTACAGTACTAAATTGTAAAAAAATCTTTTGATTTAATGATTTGAAAAATAATTCAAATGTATTATATATGTTAAAGGAATTTTAGTGATTATGAGAAGTCTGGCTGACCACAACCTAAATAAACAAATTTATAAAATAAAAATATTAATGTAAAGTATTTATCCACTTTAATTTATTTACAGAACTAGATTCCTGGAGGCATTAATGTTCCCATCAGCATCTATACCGTAAAATTTTTTTAGTGCTGTGGGTGTTTTCTGCAAATTCAGAAATGGTGTTTTTGTGATCAGCACTACCTTCAGAAGATGATTATTACAAGCGGCCTGACTGTGTTTAGCAGAACATAGAATTGACCTTACTGCACTCGATAATACCAATATCTAATTTTTTTAAATTGTGGACTAGCTGCTTTCTGCATAACTACGTTCAATTGTAATGCAGTAGGATAGTGCATAGACGAAATAGGAAACTGGTTAATTATTACGAACATTTAATGAGTTCCTGTCCAGGAAATATCTAAGGCTAAAAAGTTAAATTATTTAACTGTTTTTTTTCCTATTATAGATTATATTTATGTTATATTTCTTTTATTCCAATCAAAAGTTTTGGTAATAATGTATTTTGGTTGGCTATTTAAGTATATTAGAGAAGAAAGAAGAATTGTGGATGGGTATTAAGAGAGCGCTTTGAGAATAAAAACGAAGAAGTAAACCATGAACTGATAAGGGTTGAAATTTTTCACCCAGGTATATAGGAGCGTGAGGACTATGATGTACATTGAACAGAAGTGAGAGGGAGTGATAGTCTCTCCGCTGTCTAATTTTGAGCTATTCCAGTTGCCTACTATTATCAGAAATGTGATCAAATTTTCTAAGACCAAAAATATACCTAATGCATGTATTCTGAAGTCGTTCAAGTTTATCAAGTTGCTCACAGCTTAAATCAGTCATGGAAACATCAACGTAATCTAGAATGGGTAGTAGTAATGCTTGTACGAGAGTGCATTTAGTATTAATG
Organism: Micrasema longulum; assembly: GCF_059751315.1. NCBI lineage: Eukaryota > Metazoa > Arthropoda > Insecta > Trichoptera > Brachycentridae > Micrasema > Micrasema longulum. Next base: position 171,984 of record NW_028279260.1, read on the forward strand.
AGTAAGAATTTTTGCAACCTTCTTAGTGAGTGTAGACTGAAAAATATTTTGCGGCTTATTTTATTAGTATGAGCTCGTTAGCAGAGATGTTCTTCCATTAGTACTCCTATTTTTTTTTTATAGATTTTCGGTATTAGATATTGGTATCATTGACATTAAAAGGATTAAGTGAAGATACGTTTAACTGAATACGCAATCTTTGACTACCCGCAAACATAATTATTACATCCCCTTTATTATTTTTTAATACCATTGCACTATTGATTTCGAATTGATTAGTGGATTTCTTTGTCATATAATTGAATACATAAACTACCATAATACGTAACGACTGATTTTATTTTCTTGATTTTCTAAGTTTTATTGTTTTGTACAGAGAAAAGGGAAACAATACACCACTACTTCCTTTCGAACGAAGGAGATTCGGATTAAAATGGCGGTGAATACATTTTTTTAAACAGTCTTTTGTCTTCGATTAGTTAAGTCATTAAAAAATTTTATTTTGCTTCTTTATTATTCATCACCGTAACTCTCTTATCTGCACTTAATGATGCTTAAAGCACAACGTTGATACACCAATCGCAAAGTATCTTGATTTTATTTGTTTTATAAAGATGAATCGGGTTTATTGATCGGACTGTGGATCCGTGGCTAGTGTCTTGGACTCAGCGATCAAAGGTCTCACTTAAAGACAAAAAAAAATCGCTCTAGGACAGTTTTTTTATTTTAATTAATTTATATATGTAGAATGTTTATTTTCTTTCCACACCTAATGGTGCATATTTATTTATTCATTCAAAACTTTAAGTACAAAGAATAGGTACTTCGACGGACTTATTGCTAAAATCAATATCTTCCAGCCAACCAAAAAAAAGACGAAGAAAGACAATAGAAGAGAATTGGTCAAAATTTTGTACTAAGATACCATATATATATCAAAAGATACATACAAATGTTAAAATAAAATATAAAAAAACAAAATCGTATAAATAACCGCTGTTTTTTTATTGCGATTTAACTGCACATATAAACATTAATAAGAAATTCAAAAACCTACATTCTGTTATACGTATTTAATGATGAGGACATGTGGGATCAGATAATGAGTTTGGAAGGAGAGAGAAAGAGGAACCAAGGAAAGAAAAGGTGATAAAAAAAATACGTTTGAGAAAAAAAAAGCAGTAAAAACTCGAGGAGTTCAGGATTTTGGAGATATGTAATAAATGTTCAGGCATTTCTTGAAGGTAGCTAGAGAAGGTGCATTTTTTATATGAAGAGGAAGCTCATTCCAAAGTCTAGCGGCTAGGATGAAAAAGGATAGCTGAAAAATGATGTGCTATGCCGAGGAATTGAAAGTGTTCTCTCCTGAGAAGAGTGATGGTGAAGATGATCAGTCTTACGCTCCAGGGACTATAAATATTATAGGGTAAAAACACATTTCATAATTGATATTTCATATCAACCACGTCGGGAATCGAGGTCTAGAGTTCGATTCCTGGCGAGGTCGACGTGAAATATTTGTTTTTAAGGTGGTTTAACACTGCAATATTTCACTCTCCTTAGACTAGAAAAGGCGTAAGACTAATCACCTTACCTTCGTATAACAGTGGATCCAGATTTGCTGCATTTAATATTAAAATATATGGCCCTATGCTTCATTAGGTGTGACACTGTACCGTGATGACTCGTAAAGGTTCGTGTTATGTTCATGTTATACAATCATGAACGGAAAAATGAATCATTGATCTAAGTTATTTATGTACTTTGAATCCATACATGAATTAAGTTGTGGTCTTGTGTTGCGGACTCACGAATCAGAGGTCCAAGGTTTAAAACCCACTCACAAAAATATCATTTTCTAATAGTGAGTTATATTAAAAGATTTAATAAAAAATATCTTAAGAGTCCTAATCAGAACTAGCTCCCTCGGTATATTTGAAAATCTTAATGTCGAATCTATAAAACAACTTTATGTAAAAGCTTTGTTACTATACGCACGTTAACATTATTCTCTACCTTCCGTTACAAATACAAGAGTTAATAGATACTCCACCCTGATGCTGCAAAAAAAAATTAAAAATATACAATCTTCGGTCAAAGAGGATTGACCAACAACTCGGTTAAAGTGTACAATCTACTTACATTATCCATAAGGACAATTAGTAATTTCTCACAATATAAAATTGCTATTAAAAAATGGATAGTGGAGGTGGGTTGCGCACGGATCGATGAGTGGATCAAGCCAAATAGGTAAAATGTATGCACTGTTTATGATTTTTTTTATTGGTTTATATAAATTGGTTATGTTTTTTATAAATATTTTTGTTTTTTATTGTTTATAATGTTAATTATAATTAGGTTCATTGAATTATTGGTGTTTTTTATTGTTGTTATTATGTTAACTTTGTTAAATAGCTAATCTTAGGCATGTTTCACATTTTGTAAAATGTTTCCCTCGGCATGGGACACCCCAGTGAGGAAACATTATTCTGTATAAAAAAAAGTATACAAGCAATGTAAAAGTATAAATAAATATGCAACTCGTTAAAAATGGCCCCAAAATTTAAATATACTAAAATAACAATTTAGAAAGAAATGTTGTTGATATTCATTATAAAAATAAAATAAAATTTTAAAGCTAAACTGTGAAAAAAGTGCGGAGATAGCTTTTTAGTTTTATAATTTAAAAATGCATATTTATTTGTGTGTCTCTTTAAACGTGGTCAAGGACCATAAAAAAATATGTTAATATTGACTCTTTTTAAGTAACGCAAACACAATTAAAGACATTACGGATAATAATTAAAAGAGATGTTATCATTAAAATTTAATGGCTGATGTTTGTATTGTCAAAGGAGCCGACTTAATTACACCTTCGGAAATCAACTAACCTTACAATAATTATAATACAAACAACTTCGTGCGTAAAAGCATAAAGTGCCTGCACAATTATCCGAATTTGTTTAATGACTTCTTAAAAATACCAGGAGACGGCATTTTAATTGATTAGTCGTGTAAAATAGGGTGGGGAGGAGTCTTGGACGTGCATAGTCGCTCAATAGAAATTGCACAGAAAAACATAATAAGATAATTAAGATAATTTACAAAAAACTATTTCCTAGTATTAAATTATACGTAGAGAGTGGACTCCTTAGATTTAGAAAATTATATGTATTTTAGGGAATTGTTTAGTAATAATTTTAAGTATATCATTAAGTCAGTTCCAGAATGCAGAACTAAGTTCGCACTGAAGCACTCCTTACACGTTGGTCCAAGATCCTTCAATCTTCTAACTAAGGAACTACTAAACATTAAATCACTGGTACAGTTTAGAGTAGGTTCGAGGTCTTGGGGTAGCATGGAAGGAACAGATATACACATTATTTAAAAAAATAAAAAAATAATAAATCTTGGGTAATAGGAAATTTATGTATTTTAAAAAAATAAAATATCAAGGCAAATATTATAATTTTTTGTAAAAGGCAGATTTGCCGTTTATGTTGATAATTTTTTTTAAATTACTTCTTTTTAAAATATTATGTTAAAACAATACATACTTAGTAATGAAATAAGTATTTAAAAAAATATTATCTTTCGATACCAGCATGCATATTGAAAGAAACTATTCAATTTAAAGGCAATTATGCAAAAGATACCTTACAGTTTTTTAAACCAACTAATGTAGTAAGTAATATATTCTTGAAGTGGGGTCTTTATTCGATAAAAAAACCTGTTAATAAAATAATAATAAGTGGAATCACTTCCCCAACATATCAATTTATGAAAACATATTTCCCCCTTCTCCCTAGATGCGAACTCATTAAAAAAGAAATGAATGAAAAGCAAACATTTGTTTTCGACACAAAGATTGTATTGTGTACGGACATTTTTTTGGTTTACAATGGATTCTCGACATTATTCGTATGCAGGTTTAAAAAACCATTGAATATTAATACAAAATAACTTCCAACAATATTTTAATTACAAGTTATACAAATCTTTATAAATGCGGGATGCAACTCTCTAAAAAGATTAGGATACAAAGGTTTGTAACGTTTTTAAGAAAGAAATCTGGAATTCTACTCATTAACATAATCCAAGCAATGACAGTTTATAAGTCCTGTACACAAAGACGTTTAGTTGTAATTTTTAAAAACTTATTTACAGTGATTTACAATATTTCAAAAAAAAATTGAAACTAGAGTACAGTCATACTTATTAAACTTATAAAATTATAAAATCAATATAGGATTGCTCAGAACTGTTATATCTCATCAACTTCAAGTTGCCTGGAAGAATTACTAGACAGGTGCCAACGTTTTATAGCAACAATTCACGGACAGTTATGCCGTATTAAATAGACTCTAGAAACTCGGCAATAGTTATTCCCACGTATCGGGGATATTTAGTGTATGGTAATGTTCTTATAGATCAAACCTATTGAACTTTTTAAAGATGGTAAATGGTAACTAAGCCTTTGGTATAATAGTTATATGAAACAGTGCATCATAATTTTCCTATTATATTAGTGCTTTAAAATATTTTATTATTTAATTTGATTTTACAATTATTTTTATTTGTGTTAAACTTCTACTGAATGTGTTATATAATTTTAAGGTTTAATTTTTGTTTCTAAATCTTAAGTATAAATCAATGTGTGTGTTTTTTTTTTAATTAACCAAATATGTTTATATTACAAGTTTTGTATAAGGCGACTTTGCCGTATATGTTAATAAAATTAAAATAAAATACTTACCAAGTTTATTTTAGTATGTTTGCGCACTGCACTAAAATTTCAACTCGTATGTCAAGATAGATATACATTAAAAGAAAAAAAAATGCGAAATATCTTATTCTATGGCTTTACAGGGCAAATGACTTGGCTTAGGCAAAATGGTGCGCGAGCCTTATAAATTCCTACTCTCCAATTATTTCATCGTTTTCGTTGATTTTTTTTAATACCACAATAAAATTTCAACATTACTATTAAAGTACGTAACTAGAGTAAACACGAGCGTTCAAAATATGGTCCTTCAACCTGCTGACAATTAGCATATGTTTGATAGAATGGACTGCGAGCAGTCCACGGCTACGTTTCTCCTCGTAATTATTGAAAAGCTTAGATGTACGCTAAGGTACTGCACAAATCTATCTGGAAAAGATAGAAAAAGCGATCATCAAACCTTTCACCGGTATGTGATGTTTTTATCCTTATCAATACTTTAAAATAGCAATTTTGATGTTCAAAAACATCTTATTTATATTTTACCAGTATTTATATCACCTGTCTGTCCTGCTCAGTTAGTCAGGCGTAGTGAAACGATAAACAAAGGTGACGCGTATGCGGAAGGGAGCGACATACTGAATAGAACTTACACTAGGCCGATGTAAACAGTCCGTGCTTTTTACTGCACTACTTGTTTTGCTTGTCAAAGTCGACGTGATATGACGTGACGATACTTGTTCCTTCCGCTGGTCATTCCGTTTCCTTTAGGGTCGACTTTTTAGCTCGGATTTGTATGGAGTGTCATTTCTTTATACTATATCTCAATGACCATAACACAGTATCCTAAATCTTGAAAATCTCACCTACATTTTTGTCGTTTATTTGTCTGAAACTTCGCAAATTCCTAGCATTCTTCTAAAAAACTCTCTTATTTTACAAAGAAACGGTTATTCAAAAAAAAACACAAATGTTTTTTTTTTCTATTCAATGATAAATTTATAAAATCCCTCGAACCAAGGGTTGCAACCCCTGCGAGGGTTTGTTTGTAGAACATTAAAATGGGATCAGTATACTATATGCTAATCACCTATTTGAAAGCACGACAAATCAAATAAACCCAAACTCCATGTAATGGGCAAACATAATTATTACCGCGAGTTTAATTTTACGGGATCTGAAATAAACATGTTTTTCATTGTTGTTTGAAACACCCCCTTGTCCACATATTTTTACCAGCGACCAGTGGCAGGTAAAATTAAAATCAAATGTACTGAAGAATAAACTAAACACGAAGCCTTTGAAATATAACACAAAACAATATAGCCTTATGTTTCGTATGATTGAATTATTAAAAACACACGGATCTCTAATGCATTTTAGAAAAAATATTTTTGGATAAATTGCACTTAAAGCTTGATTACGTTAAGAATCAATCAATTCCTTTTGTTTATATGAGGTAGATATCTAATTATAGAACTGCTTGATAATTAATGTAAATTTACCCTGAAATAGTACGAATGTATATTATACCAGTATATAATGTAAGAGGTTTTTACTAAATATCGTGTAATTACGCTTTCAAGGTATAAAAAGGATGATTAAATGTTTTTAGCATTACCGTTTTTCAAAAGTTTGAATGTAATAAATGACTATTTTATTCACTTAATTGATTTGTTCATTAACAAATGAAATTTCTTTTGTGAACTTACTTCATGACTTCATTATTACTTTATTACTTTACAAGTCAACAGATGGAAGAGTTGAGGAAATGTGGATGTTGAAACATGGTCAGAATGGTGAATGTTACGCAATGTGTAAAGTGGCCACTTAAACCAGCCAATGGCAGGTTATAAGCCCTGTTAATGCCTAGACTTCCATATTCCCTTGTCAAAAATGTTTTTTTTCTCTGTTGAAATAAATTTAAACAAATGAAATAGCTATCAGTTCAGTTCAGTGCAGAATAAATCGGAATTTATTGTAAAGCATAGTATTATTTTAATTTGTTTGCAAAACAGAAAAGAAAACAAATTATTTAACAGTATGCAGACAATTTTTTCAAATATCTGAACATCAGAAAATTCCTTCTTTTGCTTGTGGTAACACGATGTTACATCACCGCGCGCAAAGGAATTATTTACCACAGTATTTTTAGAATTAAAATATTTTCTCTGTGTTTAAAGAGTATTTAGTGAAGAATCGTAAACTTCATACCGGAAAGGTCTTGTTAATCTTAGAAATTTAAATGCTGTTAAATTTAATTAGAAAATTAAACATGGTTTCTTTAAACAACTTTTATTGAATTTCTTTCAATGCATTTCCTTAAATCGGAGCCTTTACAGTGATATCTGGACATTTCTTTCATCTTCAATATCGAATGAAATTTCAATCTCCCATTTCATTTGTTTACCGACCATTTTCCCGTAACTTCATATGATACGATATTGGATATTGAATATAATATTTGATCTTATAATGTGTACTCTGTTGGGATGCAAAGCGACTGAACCCAATATGAAAAGTAGCCATATAGGTATCTAAATTGAATACACGATTACTAAAGTTAATGAAAAAAGTTCTTAAATGTGAAAATTGAAAGTACATATCTTATCATAATTATAAGTAGATGCTCAAAATTTATTGCAACAGAGTGGGTAAATATTTTTGAAAAGGGAATAATGGAAGTCTGGACACCTACCTGTAATATTGCCACTTTACACACTGTAAAATTCACCATTCTGCCAGCTTTTTTACATCCACATTTCCTCAACTGTTCCATTTGTTGACTTTTGTGACTTAAAAGAGCTGAAACTATTATAGATGTAAGTGAGACTCATCTGGCTGAATTATTTCACCGACTAGGCAACGCCTGAAAATACTTTTCAATTTTGTATTGTCAAGCGTGTTGCTCCTGAAACTTTTAATGTGTACAAACGTAAGTTAGTTTGAATGGCACGTTGATTTCAATACATCTCAAGTAATTGATTTCATGATTTAAATATTGTGACGTTAATTTCTTTGGTGTCTCCATCCTCTTTTATTCAGTCATCACCGTGTTTGCTTTACTGTGACACTTCACGCAATCATTAATCATTTGCACAATCATTTAATTTCCTTTTCGATATTAATTACACCGAAATCTGGCGTCTATCAGCTTTTATATTTTCTTTGTTCTAGCTATGAACATGAGAAAAACCTCAACTATTTACAATTTCTGAAATAAGATCCCATAATCTTTTCACATTTTAACGTTCGATGGTTGAGAAGAAAGACTTATGATTGTGAAGAGTGGTTTCTAATCCCTGGAATGAGCATTTATGTAATATATGGGATCGTACAGTCGATTTAATTCTTGTAAATTGTATTTTATTTTGCATGTCTTACCAATGGTTTAATTCTGTTGCGTTTTACCAAAAAGAAATAGATCAATTTTTTTATTTATTTAAAAGACGGTCGTTTTTTATCTAATATCGTTTTGTAAAATTCTGATGTAAATTTATCAATATTGTGTAGGAGCTTGATTTATTATTAATCATATAAAATACGTTTCTAACAAAAATACTTTTAATTCACGATACTGTCTAAAAACAGTTACTGATTGGCGATTTGCATTTTTATTACTGAATGATCTACAAAAAATCCATTGACTGCTTATTAATGCATTGATGCAATATGTTTCAATAATTTTAAGTGGTAAGCATTGATTTATCAATTCTTAACAGTTTTAATCTCATAGACGCTGATACGAGTAGTTTTAACGTATTTTCGCATTTCAAATAACGGCCGTTCATATTTTTAATCGTTTTAAATAACCACCAAAATATTCAACAAAGCAGACTAATAAATTCAAGAATTTCGAACCGAAACTTCAAAGATTAAAAGAAAATAGAAATTTGTCCAAAATTCAATTACGACATCCGACAAGTATGTAATATATCATGGAATTCCCTCATTTTATTGTACGCAGTAGCGATTTTTTCACATGAGATACTGAGAAATCCATTGTATGTAAGGAAAGAAATCCAACAAACAAAAAATCCATATCATGTAACATTTCGGTTCTCAACCCGCTGGACAATATAGAATATACATGTGTTATACAGCCGCCCTTCGTTTCGTACGGGCGAACATTTACACTCGGTTTTTTAATGTGTGATGTTTTCGTTGACTGAAATTTTGATTATAAATTCAAAATAAAATCGAAATTATTACAAAAACGGATTATTAGATAATTGAAAATCAGTCAAGCTATTTTAATATAATTAAAAACCATAATATGCTGTACTGTATGTGAAACCTAAAAATACAAACATAATCATTGTTAAGTAAATAACAGCATTTATCGATACTATTCCTGGCCGATTACCTTTCGTTCCCATCCTTATGGTACCTACCTAACCTCAAGATGGAAGATATTCAAAATAAGAAAATTCGGATCTAGAAAAAAAACCAAACAACATTTTTGACTTGACATAAAACCGGATAAAAAGTGGTTGGAATCGTCGCGCGTCGTGGAAAACATTGTTTTATTTTATAGTTCATTTTGTGATCCAGTGCCAGAAATTGAAGAACATTCAGATTATATTAAAGGTAGGTATTCATTCCATATTCCTATCCTTTCTTAAATATTTCCCAATAACAAAATTGAATGAAATTTCGATTTTCATTTACAGTCCGCCTTTTCGTTAATAGTCATAAAGTTACCTTATTGAAATAAGTTTCATAATAATACAAATAATAGTAATATAGTAAAAATATTTTAGCGTACTAGCGAATTTCAATATATTAAATTAATTATTTTCTGCTACGGGTACTGGCAACACCAACTTCTAGGTCCACCAATATACCAACCTAACAAGGCACCAACTGCGGTGAAACGGAAACAAAAATCAGACTATCTCCATTCAACGCTGGTACCGGTCGAACGACACGACACAGCTACCGACATTCATCGTAAACGTAAATTTCTTTCGCGTTCATTCAACACGACTAGATTTCAATCAGTATTATTTACATCTTTGCATTATATGTTTGAATCTTTGTTCTGGTAATTGACTCATAAAATTAGTAAATAAAATTCCACATTATATGCAAGTGAATCTTTCATTTTAATATACGCAACGTTGCAACAAAACTTCTGTTAAGTCGAATTCAATTGATTATCCATTTCCGAAAACAGTTCCCTACACACTTAAAGATATAATATAATTACATAGCTGCACTAAAAAAGGTCATAAGAGAGCATATATTATGTTTAATCAGACAGTGAAGGTGAAGCTTTCGAATATTCACTTCACATTTTATTGTGGTTTACTTTGGTATGCATTATGAGGTGTTGTAATCGGGACCTTATTGGTAAATTATTAAAAAATAAATAAAACACTAAATAGTAAATGATAAAAACATAGGGGTAGATTTTATACCGTCCGTGCGCTCTGTAGCTGCAAGACGTGATGTAATCTGGCTCCTATCTTTTATTAAATTCCATAATAATTAGAAACCCAACCGTCCATGCGCTATGTAGCTGCAAAACGTGTTGGGATACTTATTATACAGCACCTTCGAGGTTATTTCCACAAAAATGGCTCTATTTTTATTATTAAAATAAATAACAATGATATTTACCTTTGCTAAAATAGGTAATATAGATGATTATTTTGTATTTTTCAAAGAATGATTACAATTAAATAACTATATAAATAGACTGATAACCATGATAATGGTTTGTGGAATATTCAATTAAAAATGGTTTCGACAAATTTAATTTTAAAAATTCGTGACTTTATTTTATTTACTCATTTTATTTAACACTTTATATACATATATAATTTATAAACATTTAAGGGACATATTGCTTTAAGGCAATTTCTTCCTAGCCACTCAAACTGTTCAGTTTCAGGAAATTACAAGTACATAGACATATTTGTAGGTAATTAAGCAAAATCTTAAAATTTTATACAAAAATTTCAAACGAAATTTAACTCAACATTTGCACTATATTATAAAGGGAGGAAAGGAGAGGTGATGGGAAGGAAAAAAGAAGGAGAAAAGAATTACTCAAACATTTAGATAGTGACATTTCAATATTGATTAAAATGTAAATAAAGAAGAGTCATCGATCAGCTACTACTATGAAAGAAGAGGCAAAAAAATTAGAGCGGTGTAAGGCGCAATAACAGGGTTCTCTTGTTTCCAGAGCGAAGAGATAGTCTATGTTTATGTTGTGATATAGGTTGGAAGAGCTCTCTCAGAAATATGTGAAGTGGGATTATTTAAAATATTGCTAAGAAGTGATAGAATGTGACTGTTATTTTCATGTCTGATACTGAGCCAGTGTAGTTGCGTGCGGTATTCGACGTTGAAATTAAATTCTAATACATGTTTTTATCAAATTTTTATTTCTGCCACGGTTATTTACCTAACCATTTCAAGATATAACTGTTATATATCTTGTATAAACTTCGTTATAATAGAGTTTTTCGCGTTATTGAATTATTTTCAAGATTTTTTTAAAATTTAATTTTTATTTTATTTTATAAGGTAATTCAACTTAACACATAATAGAGAACAAACAATTCGAAGGTATTTGTCGATATATTTTCACGTGTATTTATCTTCAATTATAGAATTACACACATTATATATTGAATTACATTTGCTGTTTTCTTTTTTCATGTTTTTTAATTTTCTTATACAGTATACCATGCAATAAAAAATAAGTTGTACATGTGTACTGTGTACTTATTAACTAAGATTTATTCCTAAGAGATTTTTCGCAAAAGTAGAGAGAGTATCATGAAAAATGCCTATTTTGTTATTTCGGCAGTTTATATTAAATTCCCGACACATGCGGGCCATAGGTGGGTGGTATGTGGCATTTAAAACTAGACTCGTTAAAATATTAATAAATTTACTTAGGCTTTTTATAACTTAAAAACGAAGGCAGTTTGAGTATTCTAAATAACGAATTTATTTGTATTTTTTTGATGAGGTTGGTATCCACTTTAAAGTTTAATATTTTATAGAGTAGTTTTCTATCGAAAACAACGCAGTGTTTTGTCAGGGAATCAAAATGAAAAAGAGTAAGAAGTTGATCGTTATTTAAATATAAGCGTGGGTTAGAAATTTTGAAAATGTATCATAAAATGTTCTTTAAGAACTGTATTTGAATGGATTCTATTGAGTTACAAATTAATCAACAATCCTTTGTTTCATAAGATCAACATTAAAAACATAATTATAATTTATATTCTAGTAAATTCTAAGTAACCATAACATTTTCAATGAAACGTGTTTTCGATGTTGGTTTTAATCGTTGAAAGTTGAATAATCATACTAATTCAATAAAATTTATATATTGATCTCTATCGGTGGGAAGTGGCGTGTAAATGTTAAATTTTGATAGACAAAATGTTACGAATGACTTTTTTCCATATCCGACTTCAAAGCCCTCTAAGGAGACAGACAGTTGTTGCTTAGAAACACAAAAATGGTCAGTTGAGCTCCCTAAGGGAGAACGGATGGCAGGGCGTATAGAAAATACTCACATTTTATATTGCATTTTGCCAAGTAAATTTCAAAGAAATATGCACAGTAAGGAATTCTACTAAAGATCTGGATTTATTTTGTATGTTTAGCATTTAAGTGGCGTAGTAGTAAAACAATTCGAGATTTTTTTTATTTACTGCACAAAAGTGGCAATAATTTTTTTAATGTTTCGATTTCGAGACGTACCAGTCTCTTCGTCAGAACACTAATTACACTTACATGCAAATCCCACTTTACTACACCTTCACCATAATAGTTGCAAAAAATATAAAACTAACGTGCTGATAGGACACATGGTATTAGAAGCTATCACCAACGTCCACTGATTATGTAAGAATTTATATGTTAGTTATTAACTGATCCAAAACGCAACTTAACTTTAAATTATTGTGGTGCAACTCTTTAACTCTTCATCCAAACACTAGCAAAATGGTTTATCATGCTCTTGCACAGTCTTCTCTTTCTTATGGAATAATTGGATGGGGAAGAGCCTATAATAATCATTTTTAGCCTTTAGAAATCGTAAAAAAACTAATTATTAAAAAACTACACAAAAATTCAACTTTTCTTTCCAACCAATTATTTCAGGAAGTTGAACTTTTCAAGCTTCGAAAAATCCATTGCCAGCAATATCTAAACTATGTTTTTATGCGCCAATATTTATTTCCTAAAATTTCTAGTCGAAAATTGATTTTTTTACTTAAAATTCCTTCTTGTAAATCCAAACTCTGGCAATGACACTAATTTTTCATAGATTAAAATGTTTTCAAAGGACAACATGATAGAGATTAATTATTAGTTTCGATTTAAATTTTTGTTGAAATTATGGAAATAAAAACCAAATTTAAATAACTTATTTTTTAATGAATGGCTTATACCTATTTTTACAATGAACTTTCTCATTTTTAATGACAAAAAATTGTGTTCTAAAATAAGCACTCATTTTTTATTTTTTGATATCTATCGTATTCTTTCAGTAGCCTTTATTTAAATTTGAAATAAAATGTATACCCTCACTCGTTCCATGCTTTTGTGGATTTTTTTTGTGTTTATGTAAAAAAAAAATGCATTTATAACTTATTGTAAAATACAAAAAATATTTAATGAATTTAAAAAACTCGAATCTGGTTGTGGTCCCGTGACTAGTGTTGCCGACTTACGAATCAGAGGACCGAGGTTCGAACACCACTCTACCCCAACTTGATTTCCATTTTCATGTAATGAGTTGTTTACAACTCGTTGAAAATAGCTTCCAAAATTGAAATATTTGGGTAAATTATAAAAATAAATTATTTCCGTTTTATCCTAACTTATTTCTTTACGTACGTTCTGATTATACTACTTTATCTAACTTTTCATATTTTGAAAGTATTTTTTTTAAAGAAGTATTTGCGTTCTTATGATTTACCCAAATATTTAATTTTGAGGGCCATTTTCAAAGAGTTGTAAATAACTCATTATTAGAAAATGTGAATCAAGTTGGGGTAGAGTATGATTCAAACGACGAACTTTTAAGCCGTGAGTCCGAGACACTAGCCTCGAGACTACAACCCGACTCAAAGTTAAAGCGTTACAGCCTTAAAATAAATCAAACCTAAATTTGTTTGCGCTTTAAATGCATCGCTATTTTTAGTCGGTAGTGCCGTGGATATCCATAATGTCACTTAACTGAACAAAGCAGATGGAATATGACCATATTTTACTTCCAAGTGTGTGTATGTATATATATGTGTGTGTGAGTGTGTGTGTGTGTATTCCGTGCCCCTTAGACAAAGCGGAAACGATGCGTTTTTAATAAAACGCGAAGATATGCCCTGGAGATGGAAGGAATATTACGTAGAGGGTGAGGGGCGCGGGTGAGGGCCAAGGGGGAGCGGCACGTACGTATATATAAAGGTAATAACTTCTTTACAAGTCCAAAGTCCGAGGGATTGAAAAGCAATTTCACTAGCGGACACCCATCCTCTTACGTCCTCACAGGGGCGGACAGAGTAGAAAAAAGAAAATCGAACTTTCATCTTCCCCAAGAAAATAAAAATTTAAATATCTTTGTCGGCCTCGTGGTGTGGTGGTCAGCGCGTCTGTCTGAAATGCAAGAGTTCTCGAGTTCGATTCCCGTCATGGTCGACATCAAATATTTATGTAAAAAAGTGTTTTTACACTAGAATATTTCATGGTCCCTGGACCGGCGCCTGAAGTGTAACTGATCATCTTACCTTCTTCCTTACCTTCATGTAACAAAAGTCATTTTAAAAAAGCTTTAAGTAATACGTCCGCCAAAGTACGAGTACTTATTATTTGTACTGGAAGTTTTCAATAAATAAAATATAATAAAAATAAAAACGATTAAGTTACGCTGCGATTGGTGTACCAATGCTATGCTCTATGTACCATTAGGTGCAGAAAAGGAACGATGATGATGATATCTTTGTTGTTATATAAAAAGTTATGTAATTTAATACAATTTTTAAAAAATGTAAATACAATATATAACATTATTGTTGCCTTTTCGAAAATTCTGAATGAAGAAGTTTAGTGCTACGGGATATTGGATGTAATAAAATGTTTTCCTTCAAAATCAGAGCATTGCGGTGAAGATTCTAAAATTTTTTTTTCATAAAAATGAGCCGCTCTGCAACGTCACAGGTTTATGTGACCAAGTGTTTGCAATAGCCAATCAATTATAGCGATTTTCGATTTCCGGGTAGCCGTGAATTCTGATGTTTAGCGTGTTAAGGGTACAGATACTGTCCGGGGTTCAACTTTTAAATGTCAAATACAAAAACAAACTGTTGTTCCTACAAACTAATCCGATCATACCAAACGATGACGTAGAATGTCCGCAAGTCAGCGGTTCGTATAATAAACGTCAGTTAAACCCATGTTTTCTTTACTTCTTGTCAGTTATGTTTCACCGTTCAAAGTGCGCTTTGATCACTAACCGCCCCGAGCCGTGAGGTCGCGATTAGGGTTATATTGCATTTTCAGTGGGGGTTTTCAAAATTACAAAACTTTGAAAAACAATATGAAAATAAATTTTGTTTGGCTTAATCTGATAGTCTACGAATAAATATTTTTTTGTTTTAAACCACCGAACTTCCTCATTTAGTAGATAATATATTGAGTATAGATAAGTGCTGATATTTTTTTTAAAAACAAACTATACAAATAATATACTTCAATAACATGTTGTGTTTTTAGGTTCATTAATTTGTTGTCAACCTGAGTTTTATTCTCATGCCTAGGTCCAGAATGCAATTTCATCACTGACCATTAGAATCATTGTGGCTAAAAATACTATATTTCTTCATTTATCAACGCCCTTAAGGCTTTTTAATTTTACAATTCATTGTTTATATAAAAAAATAACCACACATTGTTTTGTTGGAAAAGGCGAATTTACTTCGCATTGTTATCGAAACCGATGCGCCCCTTCGCAAATTCGTTCAGTTCCTATTACATTATACGGTCAGGGAGGACGCGCGCCATTGGGGCACATTATATATCCAATTCTGGGATGCATATGTTATGAGCACTCTCCGCACGTGGGCGGCACGACACCACCACGTCACGGCGACACGTCACCGTCGTGCGTATCTGTGTTGTAAATGTCATTTTATTGACCGATTGTGTCCCTACCCGTACATAAAGATGCGGAGTTTATTATAATGTTTTGTATCATTTAATAACTTGGAACTTTTTTTGAATTCATGTATTCTGACAAAAAAAAGAAAAAAATATTTTTAAAAAGCTAAACCATGAAAAACATTAAAATGCCTTATTTTTTATTTGTATTTTTTTTTATTAAATGTAGTAAGGTCTAATATATGATGTTTTATTTATTTTTAAATCTTTGCACTCTAAATCTATTTATCAACACTTTTGAAACTTTTTTTTTTATACCTAAAATTCTACCACTTTTGTGGCTTGTTGGTGGATATTTACATTCATTCTGACTTATATAATATTACCTAAATTCATTAAATTTACAGATGTAATAAACAGCCAGAAAGATCAGTAATATACAGTACGTACAAATGAACCTTTTTTTAATACAAGAAAGATATATTTTTTTTTTTTTTTAATATTCACATTTTAACTAATTTAATAACTATTCAGATATGAACTTTTGATCGAGTAGCCACTCGCTTATTTTGCTCTTATCATAAGCGTAATATTATCACTAATCACTGTTTATATTTTCTTTGCACAACAATTTTTATTTGCGTTCTCATGCAGTGTCCTATGCACCAAAGATAACAATTTTAAAATTTATAGATTTTTTTTGACAAATCAAAATAAAACATGACGTATGAATTAAAAACAAGTATGTTAAAGAATTACTTTAGAATAAATATTAGTAGTTCTTCCAGAGAATGTGTATTATGTTAATGTAATTTTTACTTTGTTTCATTTTTTATTTTGTTTTGATAACATTTATGAGCATACACTATTTTTATATGTGTTTGATTTTTTTCTTATTTTTAAAATATATTCTAGTAAATTGCTATTCTTTAATTTAATTGTATTACTTTACTCTATTTTCTTACTTTAAAAAAAAACAATATTTCTTTTAACTATTTTTTCTGTTCATTATTAAATTTTATTTTATTATCATTATTTTATACGTATACGGTATTATATCGGTACTCTTTTTATTTGATTATTAATTTAGACTAATATCTGAGCACCCGATGACTAACTATTATTGAATAGTTTATCGCGACAAAATATATTTAAATACTTTGTTTTCTTTATAATGTATTAAAATTGTAATAATGTGTATATTTTATTGAATAAAGACTCCATAAAAACGAATTGAAATACATTAAAAAAATGAAATAAAAATAATAAAAAATAGTACATTTTAATTTTAAATTGAAAAAATACGTTCTTGATATTTTTTTCCGATAATGTTGTTAATTTATAATGTACCGTAAATTTTAATATACTATTGCAAATCGTAGTTTTAAGAAAAAATACGACTATAAATGAATATTGTTATATGATTGTCCCTAAATTAACGTTTCCAATAACTCTTTTGAAATATTTCATGAAAAAACATGTTTTCTAAATAAGTAAATAAATATAAAGATACAACATATCGGAAGAGAACACTATTGCGGGAAATTGCTGCGACACATTGTATAAATTTGTTCATTTTAATATAATATAATATGGTGCAGATATTGTTCTTGTTCGGATAGTTGGAGCTTCTCGCTACTATCCGTGACCCTGTTATATGTCCTGTCGGATATACAGATCTGGTGGCTTCCAAAAATAATTGCGAGGCTTTTAAAAAGTTTTGTAATCATTTCGGCGAATTGATCATGTCCAATCAATTTAATCCCAGTCAGTGAAGAATTCACTTCCCTCTTTTCTCGGTCCAATGAAGTACATATTGTGTACTTTTGGATTACTTTCTTTCAGCACAAAGATGCCAAAACTACCAGATTTCAGAGAGCTCCTTCGGACAGCTTTTCTCCTTAGACAACGAGAAAATTTTCCGTGTATGTGGGCTCCGCCAAGGAGACTTATACCCGTATGCAGAGACAAACCTTAAAGTGAGGAGAGTACAATCCGTTGTCTTCACCTTTGGGTTATTCTTTGCATTTGAAATTAGAATGTACTTTCCTCACCTTAAGTTTTGTCTCTGCATACGGGTATTATGTCCTCAGATGCGGTGTGCAGTATGTGCTGTTGTTTGGATAGTGATATGGAATCGTTATTGATATTATAATTTTTATTGCTTTATTTTAAAATATGCGTGTTTCCACTTTCAACTATGTTACATCCCAACTTAACACAGGGTTTGGTCTCATTGAATAAGACAAGTTGCTATTTTATTATTTTAATATTTATTTATTTAATTTTACAATACGCCTAAGGGGCATTTACAAAAAATATACAGGTAAGTACAAAGCATAGTAAGTAGTAATTAAAAATATAAACAACGCTTTTTTGTATACATGTAGAAACAATAAAAAGCAAGTATGCTGTGCAAAAATAAAAAATTAAACTTTACATAGTAAAAAAGAAAAAAACATGGATACAGGAAAAGTGATTGAATTTAAAAGCAAATTGTAAATAACCTGTAAAGAATTTAAACAAAAAAATATATATATGCGTATAAAAAAATGGTATTAAAAAATCAATGTTAAAAACAAAAAATAAAAATTAGTTTACAGTAAGTATATATAAGATATAATTATATTATATGGTACACAAAAATATTTGATACATTAATTTCAGAAAGAGATAGGATAATAATTATAATACACATCAAAAGTATCTACCTACTGTTGAAATTAATAAATATTTGCTTATAAAACTATTTATAGCTGAAAATAATTTCATATAATCTAAAATAATTTAATGATAGGAAAAACTGATTTAGAAAACACATATAATTTGCGCTTTTATATTATTACGTTTCTGAAATGTCTCATCACTTGTGGCGCACCATGTATCACAATATGATTGATAACGAAATGTATCGAGAAAACATTGAAAAACAAAGAAGAGGGGTGGGGTGGGATACAATATATCCTCTAGCACTATCCTTGTATTGTGTGTTGTGTGTTGTATGTAGTATGTAGTATGTGTAGATTTGTATTGTACTGACTTTATTGGAACCCCGCATTTACCATTTGTAGCGTGCATACATCTATCTCTTATGCCGTAATAATAAACTAGATTTTAATATAGACAATTGCACGGTGATGTGTTTCACTAGAAACTATCATAATATTTATGTTAATTACAAAATATCTGATATTTCGTTAAAACTAGCAGCTGGTTTAGTGATGCGTGGCTCTACCTCATTCAACATGGCAAATACTCTTGTGCGAAGCAACTTAAAATATGAACACAAATCAAGGAATCTTATGTACAATGCGTAGGAAGCACGTATTGAAAACATACACAAAAAAAGTAAGTACAAGTGATTCTATTTAAAACTCCACTTTTTGGCCAAAATGATTTGATTATGACATTTTCGTATTTGCGTTTGATACCCGCGCTACGAAAATTTATTATGAACAAGATTTTATCGTTTTAACAATGACTAAATATATAACTTGTTAGATTAAAATGCACATATAGCACATTTTTATGATTATTTTCAATCAAATCTACGTTTAATGATTTTATAATTGTGTTGAAATTAGTGAAAGTTCACAGAAATATGATTGTTGCCTGTAATTATATTAAACAAAAGGAATAAAAATAAAAGGTTTATTAATTCTAAGAACCTTTGGAGGAATATTAATAGAGAGCTTAGTCAGTTAGAGCTAGTCAGATCAGGACAGCCAATTCAACTAGAATTATTTCTTGACGATATTGCATACGTTAGGTAATGGTTTTTTAAAAATATATTTTAAGATATTGAACCTATTTTAGTCGGGTTCAAATGGTAATACGCGAAATTGACTAATTTCTTTTTTATATTTTCAATACGTGAAATCCTAATGCTGTACATAGGGTTCCATATTTGTGATGCATATTCTAAGTTGCTTTGCATAAACGAACAGTTAAGGATTACTCTTACTATAATCACAACGTATTTCGATTAATAGTTTTATATTGGTACATGAAAGCAAAATGAGCAGTCAGATGACGTAATGAATTAAAAAAAGAAACGTTTTAAATCTAATATTTTAAAACGCAAGACCTCGTGTATGATAGTCAAACGCGCTAACGCTAATGACCACGAGGTGGACAAAATAAATATGATATCCTCAATCGAAATTGAAATCGAATTGTATACGATACTGCGAAAAATACTTTTTTTAATCAGTGTTATTTGGCGATAATCGACGCGAGGACCAAGATCTTGTACATGGTAGCCAAACGCACTAACCACTTAGCAACTAGGTGAACTGGCCTTTTTCCAATTTAAAACCGACTTTTAGAATTGGTTATTATTATATTCGTATTGAAGAAAAATCTCATTTCAAAATTGGAATTCTCCTTCCATATTCAATCCATTTTATCGCTGATAAATTAATTCGTATTTTTATTTCATTACTAAATGACAAATGTGTAAGATACGGGGTTGATACCTGCCTGTGAATGAAATGGAGGGAAATGGCTGATTTTCAATATTCCTTGTAATAATTTTCACTCCTAATACAGTTCCCGCTTGTTTTCTTTCAATTAAATTCGAATAATTGCAATTCTTTCATTCCAATGCAAAAATCAATCCCGCGCACCCCAAACTATTTTTTTCAATACTGGGAGACACCTTATTTTGTAACAGATGAAAAACTTAATAAACTTGTGTAATCGTGCGTAAAATGATCACTTAAAACAGCCAATAACAGATACTAAGGCCTGTGAATGGCTAGATTTCTATTTTCCCTTTTCAAAAATGTTCGTTGTCTGTTTTTTATCAATCACAAATAAATAAAGATTTATTTCAGGTAATTAATTAATTCCATATTTAATAAAGTCACAAAAATCCATCCGGTAAAATTAGTGTGGATTATTTCATTTTTATTATTTTTATTTATTTAATGGCTTCTTTCCCGCAAAATGAAATCAAGCGGAGATTAGTCGACCTCATAGTGTACTGGTTATGTTCTCCTGTCATTAAATTATTAAAAACATAAATTTGTTACATATATAACAAAAATTATTCATAAACATGCATAATAAAATAAAATAATAGCGACGCACGTGGCATATTGGATAAAATATTTTCCCACACACAGAGGAATCCGGGTTCGATTATGTGGTCAATCCTGTTAGTTTTGTGCTGCAATTTACCACTTTTAATTGGCATCCTGGCTTGTTAAAGGGCAGTTTTTTTTTTAAATGGATAAAAACACACCCCATGTAATTTTATCAGACCGCGTGGATTTTTACGACTGCCTAAAATGAGCCGAATTCTACACTTTCATTTTCATTATAAACAAAAATTCTCTTGCTATTGAAAAAAATATGTAAATAATATATCAAGTATATTTGTATACGTTGGTTTTAATTTTTGAAAATATAGACAAATTGAATACATTTAAGTATGCTTGTAACAGATTTTTTTATTATTTTATATATACTTATAATACAACATATTCACACAAATAATTAAGTTTCAATCATTGTGGAATATATTTGCTTTGTTTTTCAAAAATATTACACAACAAAATATGTATGTTTATTTTTGCAGCAAAGAACGTCGCAATTCTGTATTTATTTTTTCTGTTGTTATGTTATTTTTATTTTCGAGGGTGTAATTTACCCCCGTTGTAAGTGTATTGAACTTTCTATCGCTTCTGTTATTCGTCCCACCCCTCCCTTTACTACCCCCTCTTTACACCAAATATTTTTACGCTTTGATTATGTTTACTTGTTTTTAATCGAATCTCCGGGTGACGCTTGTACGCTACATATACTGCACTGAGTTTAAATCACATTTCCTTTCTTTTCTGGAACTCTGAAATAGCCAGTGTAGATTGAAATCAAAACAGAAATCGACATTTTTTTTATTTTTACGTAATAGTTTCGAATAGTTTGTCCTGTGTCCGTTCAAAACAGAACCAATATAGTAAGCATTAAAGACACATGGGACCTTACACATAAACTTGGCGTAAAGTGATTAATAGTTATAATGATCACGATTTATTATCAAAAATTACAACTACTTTATCTACAGATTACTTACAGATTTAGGTAATAGATTTCTCTGGACTATGTCATTATATTACACGTAAGTATAGTGGTATAATTCGGATAAGAATATCATCCTTTTTCTACCACTATAATAAGGATGGTATTACCGTCCGAATTATACCACTATACTTGGGCGAAACTTTACGCCGAGTTTATAATTAAGGCTCATGGTGTTCGTCGTATGAAGCGGAAACGAGAGCGAAATACAATTTTGAAAAAAGTGCGAGATAGTTGTACGGGATACGAACAAACTTAAAAAAATAAGGTATGAAATGCAGAGGGTTCAGGAGTCAGAACCCTGGACGAATGTTTTCGAATCGATGGTTAACTAAAGGTAAAAATTCTAAAAAAGGTAATCGAGTGATGATAAGTCTGCTTTGTAGTCTGCAAGTACTATGCCGTATTTCTTTCAACAATTTTTCTTGTCTTTGATTTCAGAAAAACGCAGCAAATTGGCTGCAAGTTGATGCAATTGACTCGAATCGTCACCGATCACTGTAGTTTTATGAACTATCCTCACCATTTTTACCTCTTAGAAGCCCATGTTATGATGAGACACTCCAAGACGTTCCTTATTTACTGATGCATTGTTTCGTTTTAAGCTCAAAGCTAATGTAGCTAGAGGCGCGATGTTAAATTCTGAACGAGGACCTGGGAGATATCGCATCCATAAAGAATCAGGACTTATCACGTAAAAAAATATCACGCGTGATAAAAAACAGTAAAGACTTGTGTTAAAATAAACAAAAGAATGACACAAAACGCCTAACACTGTCTTAATGGAACGGAAAGTCGGTTGATGTCTGTCAAAAGTCCGACATCTCCTGAATTTTACCACATATAGTTTTCTGTGGTTCATTCATTCAAGAAACGCGAAGAAATTTCTTACATGGTCAGGCCACAAACGATTATCCCCCCTGATCCTCTCTCAATAGTTAAAGCACCCAGAAGGAACATACCTCATACAGTAAATATTAGCCTCTTACAAAATAAGCACGTTAAATAAATTATAAGCAAACCCCCATTTAAAAAAAACATTTTTTTACAACTGCGTCTGAAGCTCCGGGTATTCATGCATGTCATTTTATAGTCCCCAGATTGGCACCTAAATTTGAAGACTAGTAACTTTTTATGCAAAAAAAAAATGGTTGTTATACAAAGTGCCCTATTCTAACACCATTTTGAATGAATATAGAAATGACAATTATGAAAGTTAGTAGTAAAATGAAATTTCTAAATACAATATCATTTTATCTAATAAAGAGTTTTGATTTAAGGCAGGATTACATTGTTACGTTGTGTTATGGACAGTAGCGGCTTTCTTCTATATCCTTTGGATCACTGACCCCCCAAAATTTGCCACGAATTAAAATAATTTACTTAGAATGCATTATAAAGAAAGCATATAATATAATGCAATTAGGTTTTATGATATTAAAAAAAAAACATTCATCAAGTATATAAGGACCTAATTATCTTTTTGTTTTTATAGATGTTATCGAGAATACTATTGTGCGCCGTAAAGTATTCATGTTGTGTTGATGCGCGGGTCATTTCTGTAACTGTCCCAAAGTTAATGTCTTATTTCTAGATATTTTCATGAGAAAGAAAGAGATGAAACGTCCCGTGCGTACATGAACATCGGAACATTTCGCCGAAAATTTGTTCGAACACGGGCATTGTCCCGGTAGAGATAAGAATATGAAACGAGAAAGATAAGAATAAGATTGATAATAATAATATAATATTGGCATTGGTCTTAACTGGAAAAGATACGATGGTAAATGAATTCCTATGTATTTAACATACCTACACTTAAAAAGGACAAATTCTTGAAGGAAATGATTAAGATAAGCTTAAACTTTCTCGTCCCTTTTTACAAGTTTGAAATTAGCTTTGAGTATTAATAATATTATAATATATTGTTTCTTGCACGTGTTGAATCCCCTAGTGTTGTATAGGGTCCTGTTTCGTATGCACTAAACTCATATTAACGCGTTAAATTTAAATCCGATACATTTTTAGTAATATGTTTGTGTTTTAAAAATAAAACGCACTGATCATTTTAATTTGTAGAATTGCGATGACGACAGTTAAGACTAATATATGTTTTTCGGCGCTAAAGCAATTTATCACATTTTTAAGAAACCCTATGAGCCAAAATAAAGTGCTCTCGTTATGTTAGGTATTTTGTAAATTTGTGTATGATATTGGAAAAATCTTTATAGACATACATAAATATCTTTAAATATATAACTCTTCTGTATGTGTGATGTCACTAAATTCTTCCTAAACGGCTTAACCGATTTACGTGCGGTTTCTAGCGAAATGTAGATCTTTGCGCTGCGCGCGTTCGTAAATATTAAAATTTTCAATCTAATATGTAAAAAAAAATTAGGAGCATAATTTTTTTTTCATGGACCAACTAGGGTTGCATTCGACCAGAATGCATATACAAAAAAATGGAAGGATGTTGTTTTTTTGTGTTTAAAAAAAGTTTGTTTTTGAATGTTTATAAACAACATTCGCCTTCCTTAATAAAAATAAAAGAATATTATCTGACATTCAATTCGTTTTTGAAAATCGCAATCCCAAAAAAGTGCACCTCTGTTGTAAGAAGAGCAGAGTTTGACATTTGCAAAACAATTCTAAAATAAACAAGTAACTGAGTACCTTTTCATCAATGAAAAATCTTTTTCCAAGCAGGCAAGCCAACGTTTGGGCAGGAGAACGTCTTATTCAAATATATAAATATATAGTCAGAATTACACTATTCTAGCGTGGTGTGTCGCAGTCCCCGATGCAGTCCCGACCCAATGATTTTTCGTTCGTTCGTCATATATTCATCTCAATCTAACGCATTCAAAATCGTATTTTGCTCTCATTCCCTCTCATACGATACTAATGAATTTACGAAGTGAATTAGTTACAGAATAAGACTACTGATCACAGCTACGCAAACACGTTAAGCAAGCTAAGCAAAAAGGATGAATGATCAATAAAAAGTACAGAAGAGCCCGCAAAATACCTTACCGCTCCACAACACGACGCAACAATGAATTCCTCCCTTAACTCACCGTCACGACAGACCAGACCTCAATACAACACACGACAACTGAGTAATCAAACCTTTACGCGTTTACCGAAACATTAAAAAAATGCGTCATTCAAATTAATGTGAATAGCAGATTGAGTTTCAACAAGTTTTAATGTAAAAAAGCGATTATTAATATGAAAATAAATTAATAGAACGAAAAACTGTGATGTAATGTGCTACAATTAAATCAATCGTTCGATTCACAAATTTAAAAGTTCTAGAAAATACCACGGAGTTAATTATCAATTTTGAGAACTATTTAAATAAAATAGCAACCAGGCGTACAACAAACAACGGTCGGGAACAGTATATTAAAGTACCATATCCAATTTCAAGGCATATTGCATTTAATTAATGGTCTGTTTACCGCTCAAATTACCGTGGCAGCTTTTAATGACCAGCAAACAAATCACGTAACAAAAGGGTTCCACATACCATACATTGGCTGAAAAGATATGCTGAAAGGAATCACAGAATTTAGAAAATTAGAAAAGTTACTTAACAGTATTAGCATAACAGTATTCTCCTGAAAATACAGACGCGTAATGGGGAATTCCACGGTTTTCTAATTTTTTTTCTATTAGCGTACTATTTAACTAAGCAAAAGTATTTTTTTTTTTGTGCGTTATTTACAAAGATATGATTTTTTTAAGTTACATTTATCAAATACCGCGCCAAATGACTGTAATCAGTGTGTCACTTTTCAGTAGTGACGTCATGAAACGGTTGGCGTTCTTACTTTCACTGACCTGACAAGAATCTATGGAATATTGCTTTGATTACTTCATTTCGTTAATCGTAATTTGCTCATTTCTATGTAATGGTTGTTTTTACGAACGTTTCGATTTAGAATTACCTAGAAAATTGACATAATCTCTAGTTGAAATGTCAAATTATACAAATTATACTTTTTTTTTCTATGGTCAAAACTTTGCGGGGCTTTAAAGCGGAAACCGGAAATACTACACGTAGATATAAGGAGTGACGTCATTTTTTACGATTTTAAAATGAATACTATTTTTAACATTTATTTTTGCGTGCGTTTTTTAAATATTTTGTCCTACTCCAAAATGTTTAAATGTTCACGTGTACACGAAAACATTTTTAAATTTTAATTCCGGGTTGGACTGGAATTCCTCATTCTTGGAATATAATAAAAATGAGTAACACTGAAAACAAAGATATTAATTTAATTATTTTTCTATTAATAATACTGCACAGTGAAATTAAAACGTTAAATGTTAAATTTATTTAAAAACAGCAGATGGAAGAATTGAGGAAATTTTGATGTTAAAACGTAGGCAGAATGGTGTTCTTCTCGAGAACATATTATTTATACCCATACGATATTGTATGTTTATAATATTTGACAAATCAGGATTATTTCAATTTATTATCGGGGATTAAATTTACATACATTTGTGATTTATTGCTGGGTCGGTGCCGGGAACTAGTTATCAAATCAAAATCCTCTTCACGCGATCAGTTTCCTAATAATTGATTTGAAATTATATTCTCTGTATTTCATCGCTAATTACGACGCGTTCGAGGGGCGAGATGCACTAGAAGCTTCTACCGAGAGGGGATGTTTTGATGGACGAGAGGGTAAATCGAGAGCCAATCAAATAAAAAAAGGATTCAATCAAACAATAGAATAGAAATAGTGGAGCTTTTTTCAATACGCAACACAATTCATGAAATTAAAAAACAAGATTATTTTCATTTTCCGATCATGAAATAAATCGTATTGGACTAACAGCTTTAGTTATCTCCGACAGCCTCCTAGTTTACTTAAATTTTATTATTAAATATTTATTTTTTAAATATTTTTTTGTATTTGTAACTTATTAATTTAAATGCAATTAAAAAAAAATGGGAATAAATTAATCAAGAATTTGTAAGACATTTCCTAAGCGGTAAAATTTTAATAGGAATTAAAAAAACATAAATATGTTAAATACAACATTTTTTGCATTTCATGGGTTTCAGTATTTCTGTAGCGTAAAAATATATGCAGATATTTTGATAGTTTAAAGATAAAATCACAAAACCTACAAATAAATTATGTATATAAAATAAAGTATGCTTTTCGGATTGCTGGAGTTTTTAAAGATATTTTTAATGTAAACCGTGAGACTCACCCAGAAACCAATGCCCACTGTCGCCTGACCTACTTCATCTTTTGGCCGGTGCTAAAATTGAATCATGCATTTTCTGTACGTAAACAACAAAATAATTCAATCATCCAAAATACTGATTTCCCAGCACGGATTTCAAATTGCTGACAGTAAGATAAATAGATGATTCCAATTCTCCACTCGGAAGGAAATAAAACACTAATTTAAAAGCTTGGCATCCTTAGGTACCATCAGTAGTTCAAGTTAGATCAGTTCAGTTCAGGCCTGAAGTAATTGAAAGCAGTTCAATTCATTTATCGTCGTTACTCTCGCACATCATAACCGAATTCTATTTTTTATTCAACATATAATATATACACACGAAAACATCAACATAGCTTACTTCTGTCATTTACAACTAGTGTAGGAGCTCCCTGAATCATCAAGAAAATCGTACATAACTATAGTCAAAGCTTGGAGTCATACATCGGTCCACTAAATGTAGCGTATCCCGATCCTTAGTAATATTAACATAAGATCGCTCTCAAGTTTTTTTTAAATATGGGAGTTGCATTAGGTATTATTTACCTTGCTTATAATGTTTATGGTTTATATTGACTTTTTGTGGGATTTTTGTATTTACTCATAATATTTCTTGTTTCGCATCATTATCTTATGTTTGTACTAATGCATACGAGTATTTCAACAAACAAATACATTTTTAAAGGGGATAATTAGTTTTTTTTACTTTAGAAAATAATATACTTCTAAATTCACTTAGAATATAAACACTCTATTTTATAATAATATTCTGTAAAGATCGGGTGAGATGTTTCGGCTGTTGCCTGTTTTAAATTTTCCCTTACGTTTCAAGCAGGCAAAGAAATATTAAACATTACAGTCAACAACTATTTCGTTTTAAATAAATATTTCATGTTAACCTTGCCAGGAATGAAACTCAAAACTTCTTGTGTGTGAGTTTAACGTACAATCACGCTAATTACACCACGACAGTATACGTATAAAGAAATAACTTATGAACGCAGATACATTTTGAAATTATGTTTTTTTTTCCAAATTTTTAGAATGAGCACCAAAAAAGTTTTAAAAAGTGGTGAAGGTTCTTTCATCATTCGAAAAAAAGTGTTTGGCTCTAAAAGACGTTAAAAAAATAGTATTTATAAACCCTTACGGATTACATACATGAAACGTTTAACAAAACAATACATTTATTCTTTTATTTGAGTACAAGCCTTCAAAATGGAAATGCAAGTAGACGAATGTAAGCATTTTCGACACCTCTATGTTCAATCGAGGAAATAAAGCTGCTCGCGATATTTGCGCAGTGTACGGTGAAGATGCTGTGAATTACTGACGAATTTGTTGTAAAATAATTAAGAAATTTAGTAATTTTTTTGGTCGTAACCTCTTGTTCTCTTCTCTTTATTTTGAAACAAAATGACATAATTTACTTTAACAACCGAAATTTCGAAAAAATGCATGATAAATCTTGTATGTGTCAAGGCAGATGAAAAATACAGCTCTTGAAGTAAAATAAAACCAAAATCCTGGACGTTTGTTTTAGAATCAATGGCTGCTATCAGGTTAAAATCCTGATGAAGGAAATTGAGTGAAGATAAGTCCGCCTCGTTGTGAAGTGGTTAGCGCGTACGCCTACCGTTTTCGAGATCCTGGATTCGATTCCTGGCAGGGTGCACGTAAAATCCGATATTTTAAGGATTATTTAAACTGCAATAAAGATAGAACATGGCTGCCATTAAAAAATAATAATTTTAAAAATTGCAATATGAACAAATGTTTAAAAATGTATGATAAGATGCCTGAATGTATGAAAAAAGCAAAAAGTTCGAATAAATTAAAAAAATAGATGTTTTGATTACCGTAAGATGATAGAAATACATTGATATATAAATTGTTATATATGTTTATAAGCTAACTTAAAAAATAAAGAAATGTTTAAAAAATAAATGCTTCTGGACTGGTAACTAGTACCTGAAGCGTAAGATTGATTACTCTATTTTCATAAAAAACTTCTTTTTTATTAATGGAGTGCCTTATGCACACGCTGAGTGCGGAGAGCGGAATAATGATGAACTTGCGTATTTTTTCCTTATAATTTTTATTATAAACTGTATAAAAATGCTATAAATATATATTAAATAAGTTTTGATCCTTTAAAGGTTTCCCCCGATTCATTAGCTCGGTCCTTGTAGTGGTAGAAGGGGAAATCTATGATCAAGTGGCTAAAGTAAGATCATCGCGGGATCGCTCGTAAAAAAGCAATATTCATTCTGGATGTATCGACTTAGAGTAATTTAAAAGTTCCTGAAATTGTTATTACCCGGTACCCTCACGTAGTCACTCATCAAATTGATTAAGGGACAGGTTAGTGGCCAAGTGGTAAAAAATTGAATAATTTTGACCGGTCGGCAACAGAATAGTCGATTGAAATTTTGAAATTGATAATTTAACAATAAATTTGTGATTATCTATGTTAAATAATATTGCTACGTATCTTGTTTCCGTTAAATCAGTAAAATAAATTTAATATGCCAACTGGTTTTTAAAATTAGATTTTAAAAAGTTTTGAATCTTCTCATAATTAATAACCAAATTAAAGATTTAAATAATAGTATTTAATAATTAAAATTATCATTCAATCTAATGCTTTCTATCTACTCCTTGTTCCATTTCTAAGAATCTGTAGCCTGGATGTAAAACATTGAACACATTTCACATTAGCAGATATATTTTAGGTATGTACTTGTTATTTGGTAAGATTTTTAAGTGTTAGTTTATTTAAAGGCCTTGACAAATGAACGATCATTAGTACAAAAATCGAAAAAAAAAAATCTACATATTACTACATTTTTTAAGTGAATTACTGAAAAGTACTTCGCAAAATTTTAATCTTCAAGAGATGGAAAAACTTTTGAATGTTAAATAGTGAAAAATAAAGTGTAGCATATTTATTTTTATAATTTACCTCAACATTTTAATTCAAGGCGTTGTAAATAACTCACTATTGGAAAATGGGAATCAAGTTGGGGAAGAGCGGGGTTCGAAAAATGTTCAGTTGTTAACGGCGGACCCGTGGTGTTATGGCTAAGGCGCTTGATCATGCGCGGGGGGGGGGCTTTGGGTTCGATTCCCAGTGAGATCCCAAAAATTAAATGTGATTTTTCTCAAGCATCGGCTATTATTCGTCACTGTAATCTGGCCTTCTGGCGTGTTATGGTGCAAACAAATAAATAAATTAAATTGATTAATGACAAACATGAATTAAGGCAATAATTTTATTAAATTTGTTAATTAGACCTAAAATCTAATTTACAGAGTTACACAGTTAAAATTTACATCGCCGACTTATGTTTTATTTGTAAGTTAAAATAAATGTCCTCAAATTCAACAACATTTTGCGAAATACGATTTTGGATGTATAAGTTGAATTTGCTGAAAAACAAATGAATTTTAATAAAATGGAGTAAACGTAGCGACGGAGAGCTTCGTAATATCCAAAATACATTTTTCATGTACCAACAGCATGTGACATTGAGTATTTTTTCCAAGATAAAAACATTATTGGTTATTTTAAACTTTCCGCGCTTGTCTCGATAACTTTTCTTACATAATTCTATAGTTAAATATTTTTCACGGCAATTTGATGATTACTAAGAGAGTTTTATGCCGCTAGTTCGGTCTGTTATACAATATTTGTAATTATCCAAAATTACATAATTGTTAAGTTATAGGAGACGGGTTGTGGTTTTTGGTTCAAACCCATCTCTGGACAAATTGTTTTAATTTTTTACGTTTATTTTCGAGAACCGGTAATCATTTTCTAAACTTACTAAAAATCAACACTATTTTGAGTACATCTAAATATTTGTAGATAAACGCTTGATTACACCGCGTAGGGAGTAATCAAGATTGACATATTACAACAGAGAGAAATAACATTTGTGAAGAAGGAATACGACAGTCTAGGCATTTACAGGGCTTATGACGTTTCATTGGCAAGTTAAAGTGATCAATTTACACACTACGCCACCATGTATATGTTCGGCATACTAAATGGTATAATCGATGTTCCATCATTACTTGGACAAGTAAAATTCAATATTTCGACTCGTAGATTAAGAAACAATGAAGTACTGTTCATCGATCAGCAAAGCAAAAACTATGGCCTTAATTTTCCAATGACCCGTCTTTGTCGTATTGTTAACTCAAGACAATATCTGGACTTTTTTGGTTTCAGTTTACAACGATTTAAACAAGCACTAAATAAATAGTCCAGATCTTGTCTTATGTTTGTCAATGCTTCTTTTTTTTATGTTTTCAACTCTTCTTTTATTATAATATTTAAACCCTATAAATTGTATACATGTCCGTTAATAAATAAAATAAATAAATCAATTCACCATTCTACTATAAAAAAGGACTATAACTTGAATAAGATTGAGTGTGATGGTTGAAAAGTATTTTCAGGCATTCCTTGTGGGTGAAGTAATTAAACAAGATAAATCTCCCCACATCAATAAAGGTTATAGCGCTTCTACCCCACAAAAGTCAACAAATGGAAGAGTTTAGGAAATATGGATGTTGGAAATATGCATGTGTAAAGTCGTCACTTAAACCAGCCGACGACAGGTAATAAGCCCTTTAAATGCCTAGACTTCCATATCCATATCCAAATTTATTTATTTTTCTGTCGCAGTAGTTCATGTCTAAAAATGGAGAAAAAAAAACTTTGCTTTTAACAATTTTGTTGCTTTATCGACATTATAACATTTACTATTTTGCCTATGAATAAACATCAATACTTACCTAGGTTGATTTTACTAATTTTATAAACCATCTATATACTTCTAGACATACACGAAATTTTTCAAAAATTGTAGTTTTAAAACGGACATTTTTAATCTTGCGCCGAGTAGTGATTACTCAAATAAGCTACTATAATATTACATAAGTTAAAATGCCTAACCTTTATTTATATATATTTATATTTATTATTAATATTTAAAGCATTAACTTTGTGGTTAAACATTTTACGAAATGTTATTAAATATTTGTATATAATCACTTGCCGACTTTTCTTTCTCTACTGGTTTCGATGCATGTCGGTTTGCATGCTGGTTTAATAAGTGTCCTGACGAAGAGACGGGTACGTTTCGAGACCGGTAGACATAGAAAAGTCGGTAAGAGGTTATATATAAATATTTAATAACATTTAGAAATATTTTTTTTAATACAATGCCACTTACATTTACACATGCCTACGGCCAGTAGCGTGCGTCACATATAAGCAATAGTGGTTGCCCTACTAGATTTTCACAAAAAAAAAATAAATATACAAAAATAAAATACAAAGTACGCAAGAAATTATTTGAAGAATTTTATAAATTCACAAGAGTAGAATTCGGTTACTCATACCCGTATGCAGAAACAAAACTTAAGGTGAGTAAAGTACATTCTAATTTCAAATGCAGAGAATAACCCGAAGGTGAAGACAATAGAATGTACTTTCCTCACCTTAAGGTTTGTCTCTGCATACGGGTATCAGTTTTACCGAAATGACAAACGAGCACATCAATGCCGTTGCGGTTTCTTCAATTAATAATTAGAAAACTTGCTCAAACGTCAAATGTCAAATCGATTTCTACGTATGATCGAGAATATTGTGCAGTGTTCATTTTTTAAAAGAAAAAAATATATAAAAGTGTGAGACTTGTACTGATGAAGGAAATGTTAATTTTAAAAAAAACAACGATTTTTTTCGGTTAATATTTATCGGCAAAAACGTATTATTGCCTTAACAGTTAAAAGGCTAGAAGGAACATGTATTTGACTACACATTTTTATCGATTGTTGCGCGGTATGGTAGATAATTCTGAGATTATGAAGAGCTTTGGTTTGTATATTTCTGATAATTACCTAAGACAGCGTCAGCATAGATTGTTTCATATTCCAAAATAAAGGACCAACCTGCCTCGTTATGCCTGTAAGGGCTACAGCTATACTGAACAACATCACTCTGGATGTTGATTTGTTCCATGTATCCGAAGGGGCTTTCCGGAGCCGGATTCTCCTACTGCTTTGACAAAAGTATCTTTAATGTTATTTTTTTCTTGTTGTAATATATACACCTTAAATTTTAGTTTGTTATGTGCGTGTTATTTTGTAAATAACTGAATTAAATAGAATTGAATTAAATTTGTAGCGAAATAAGATGTACGACTACATTAGAGCTATTTCAAAAGAAGAGTTTGACTATTACACGTAAATTCAATATGAAATACTCCAAAGAGTTTTGACTAACTAGGCGTGTGCATTCAAACCGTTTTTATCGTTTTCCTTCTTTATTATTTTCTAAGATAAAAACCATCCAGAATGATAGCCCAAAAAACAGCACATTTTTTAGATATTTGATGTGGCTTAGTTAATTTTGACATTGACTACAAGACAACAACATAGTGATTTATAACTTTTGTTTGACGTGTGAAGGAAATTGTCTGGTAACATTTATCATTTACATATAAAATGTAGTAAGTTATTTTTCTACTGCTTACCCTGGTTAACTCTCCATTCCTGGTGCTATTAGAATAAGCATTGCATCTAATAACTTAATGTACTGTCACAAAACGCCAGTTGCTCTCAGTTGCTCTTGGAGCTCCACTAAGAGTGATCTATTTGCTCGCATTGTAAGCATTGATGTTGTCTTAAAATATACTTAATTAAAGCAATTGTCCATGAATATTCGATTTTTCAGTTTACAGGAACGCACGGATTAAGGAAGGTAAGAGTTAAAAACTCTGGGCACGCGACTGCCTACGTCTGATAAATAAAATATTATAACTAAATACAAGTTTGTTAATTTAAATTCAATTTGTTTTCGACATTTTACTTTATTTTATTATAAACTGTAGTACCAACGTACTTATTTTTTCCTATTTTTATTGTAAGCTATCCAGAGTCCGCATTTATACCAAATAAATAATAAAGTACACTTTTTATACATTTAAAATTAATTTAACATCTCACATTGACGTCAATTCATACATAATTATTTTTATTTTTACGAAATAATGAGCATATTTAATTCAAGTAAAATAGTTTTTATAACTTCTTTATTTTCCTCTTATTGGCTGAATTTTTTTCGTCGTTGTCGTTATAAATAAAATACTCGTGTTTGTACATTATTGTTACTTTTTAATTATTGTTTTTTTTTAACATAAACTTAATTTTCAAAATCAAAAAGCAACTGCGGAAATGTGAGTTTATTTTTTAATATTTATTCAGTAATACCGCCGCAAAAAAATAATTGGCATATATAAACGTATTTAAACGTAATTAATTGCAAAGAAACCCAGAAAATCTTTTTTATTATTGAAAAGATTTTTTGTTATACAATATTGAAAATTAATAATATTTTATTAAACTTAGTGAAATGCGTAATTTTATTTTGTTGTAGATATTTAAAATATCATTCAAATTAATTTCTAATGACATCAAAAATATTTAATAGTAGAACGAAACATTGACATGATTGGAAAATTATCAAAAATATTGATCATTTTAAGATTGCAAACTAGAAATCATTCAATTTTACGTTCTATATAATTGATTTATGTATCCGGGCGGATGAAGAATACATTAACTGCCATTATAAATAATGCTACGAACACAAATATTCATAAAAGAACAAAACAAAAAGTTAAATTAGTGAGCCATCGAAAAATACAGAATCGTTATTCCCACACGCCACTCCAAAACTTAAAAATGGCTTAAAAAGAATAAAAAAATGATAAATCACTAAAAAAAGGTCAAAACGTCTTTATCGAGGGTCTTATGAGCTTTTAAACTTTTCAACTGCGTAATGCTATATTTTATTGAACCAAAGCGAATAATTTAATCTTACCGAAATGTCACAAATTGCATAAATAAAGAAAGTTCATTCCACCACGACACTCCAAAACCATAAATTGGCGCAACTTACTTATTTGCTACACATATAAAACATTTTAAATGGGAATGTACATTTTATTTTAAATTTATGCATTGGATATTATTTTGTTATGTTATTTTTTTTTTTTTTAATTGCCGGATGAAGATTATTATTAAAATATTATGTAGGTTGAAAAAAAAGTGTGTGGCAAATAAATTAGTTCTTAAATGTATAAATATTGCGTATGGTGTACTGATATTGATTATTTATATATAGTTTACTGATAATCAGACAAAACTTTACTCCGCGTTCAATGAAAAATTTAAATATTTCTCTTTTGTATTTAAAAAATACAAAGAACTTATTTTTGTCGGCCCCAGGGTGTAGAGGTCAGCGTGTTTGCCTACCATGCAAGAGGTTTCGGTTTCGATTCCCGACATAGTTGACATGAAATATTTATTTAAAAATGTGTTTTTACACTAGAATATTTCATAGTCCCTGGACTAGTACCTAAGCGTAAGACTGATCATCTTACCTTCATGTTAAAAAAATTATCAAGATATGCTGAGATTGTTGTACCAATGCAGTTTCTTATGCACCATTAGGTTCGGAAAGGGAATGAAGAAGAATTATAATTAGATTAAGGCATTAGGACAAACATAAAATTACGTACCTATGTAGTAGCATAGTATAAAAAAATATATATGCTGTTTAAAGTTTTAGAGAAACCTTCTAAGGTTTGTTTTAGTGTTTAAAAAAACATTTAACATAGGTAAATGTGGTATCAAGATGGTTTCAAAATGTGTCTAACTTCAGTCTTAAAACTTTGTACACACTGAAGTCAATATTCAGTCTGTGCAGTACGTCATTGTACATTTTTAATTTATTGTTTAGCAGCCGAGATTATCCATTTTTCGTTTTTGCTGTCTTTATATTTTAATGATGAAGTCCGCTTGTCGTTAATGTACATTTCAGATACTTTGTTATATGATGTCGTCATCCTTGATATAGCCTAGTGTGAGTTTGAGTAGTTCGAGGGTTTTCTTTCTCAAGTTGTCTATGTGTATTTTATTTTTTTGTCTTTGTAGTCTTTGTAGTTTTGTTTCCAGTTCCCAAAAAGATACAAGAAAATTTAATTTGCTTTCTACATATCGTCATGATCGTAGAACAACGACGCGTGTGATTTTCTTCAACGTTACGTGAGAGTGGTTTAATATTTTTTTGGACTCTATATGTATCCTTCGATATTTGGGTTAGTGACATATAATTATTGTTTTAATCCTAGAATATATATTTCATTCTGTTTGTTTATCTGTTTTCAATACAGCAACAAGGTTTATTACGGGAGTAAAAAAAATATTCTCAAATCTCACAACATTTACGAGATTTGCACTGGTTAAAAAGCCCCTAGAGAATAAAAAATACGCTTTGCTGGACAGTATTTAAATCCCTTCGTAAAATGGCTCCAAGATACATACCTATCGGACCTATGTATTAGGGAAAACACATGTCAAAGCAAAGCTTTTCTTAGGTCAGCATTTGATTCAGGCAGAGTAAAACTTGGCTGCTCAAACACTAGGTTCGGAGATCGTGTTTTTGCTGTTGCCGGCCTCTCTGGCTGGAACCAATTGCCTTCAAACGTACGAATCATCGACAGTCTCAATTAGTTCAAATTTCAACTAAAATCTCACTTCTTTAATTTATAATACCCTCAAATTTAAATCAGAAAATATAATGTTACTTTAGCTTAGTTGGAATGTAAATTAACGGTACAATTGTAAAGCGCCCTTGAGGTGATCTTTCACAAAAATGGCACTATATCAATCAACCAAATATTATTATTATTATTTTGAAGCCTTAATATAATTTTTTTTAAGATGACAATGTAGCATTAATCGCACATCTTTCGTTGTTCTACGATATATTTTTTTAATTTATTTATTCAAATAAAGATGCATATTACAAAAAAAATAATAGCGTACCCCTAACTGTATGAAGCCAAGAGGCCTGTGTTGAGTTAGGATACAACAAAACAGAAAATGGAAGCATGCATATTATTAAATAAAAATTATTTCATAAACATAGATTTAAAATAACATCTGGACAACACAATTAATAGTACTATATATAAATATATCCAATATCTCGCAGCAGTCTCCTGCAATGGTCTCTTCTCTAAGACAAAATCCAAACTTATACACTTCTGAAAATGGCTCTCGTTTTGGAGAACTTAATATGTTCATCTGGGACATTGAACACTCTTGGGGCAGCAAAAGATAAATTTCTCTGAGCGAAAGTCGTACGTGTTTTTGGTATTAAATAATACAAATTACAGGAAAACCTCGCACGAGCATTTTGCTGGGATCTCCTTGTGTAACCACATGGCCAGAATTGTGTCAATGACTCTTTTAAAAAAAAATCTAATATCCAGTACCTTCATAAATTGAAACAATCTCTCAGATAGGCAAGTTGGGGGATATCAAAGCATCACTCTAAGAATTATTTTTTGTACATTTATTAGGGGGTTAATGAAAGACGCCGTGCAACCTCCCCAGCCCACTATACCATAGGCTACTGACTGAAAAAAAAAACAAAATACCCAGCTTTGAAAGTGCCAATGTCCAGAGCGTTCTTGAGTGAGCAAAATACATGACACAGCTTTCTTAATCTGGAAACCAGCGATTGGACTCGTACCTCCCATCGTAGATTTTTGTCAATAACTATTCCCAGATATTTAATGTTGTTAACTGGCTCTAAAAGCTGGCTCAAGCAATCAGATTTTATTTCCAGATTAAGGTGGGATTCAGGCGACTTGTAACATTATATGTTTGATTTATTCATGCTTTTTTTCTTTTAATGGAATGTATTCTTTTGGTTAGTGAAACATACAGCTTAGTTTTGCTAATAAACAAATAATTATCATTAGTATTTTTCAATAAGGTAATACCATTTTTTTTACAATTATAAAATAATAATAGTCGATGGAATACTGTCGAGTAAAAAAAATTTACTTATTAGTAGCATAAAAAAAATATTTTAAGATTTATAATTTTAAATTCTCGCGAAAAAGGTTTACTGTATTGGCCACGCCCCTTATACGTCACGATTTGCTTGAGTTTAAACATTAGTTAATGAATGTTTAAATTTAAATAGCATGTCATCACGAATCTTGACGTCATAATTGGTAAGGCCAAACATGTGGCGTTTTCGTGAAAACGTATTTTTTAACATTGTAATTTTTTAAATTACGAATAAAAACATTTTTTAACAATATCCATATTGGTTTTGAAAATACAATTAATTTTTCTAAATCCATTTTACATATTTTTATCGGTACTCGCAGTATGTGGTAGTTCCCTATTATGTTGACGAATATTATGATAATAATAAAATTTTCAAAGGCCCGCATTCATAATTTCTAACCAAATACAATAAATAATTAACATAAGGTTATCGTGGCTGATGAGTTTACTAATGTGTTAGTAGAACAAGTCAAATGTTAATATTTAAGGTCTTGTTTACTCGTAAACATCATTACTTTGTGAATGTGTCAATCTTTATGTTTAATGTTTACAAATTATTTAATGAGCTTATTAAAAGTAAACCTAGTTAGGTTATTAAAAGGTCATTGGTAAAATTTTATCTTAATTAGTTTCTTTTAGAAGCTGATATTCGATACTAAGGGAGTTATTAACCTATTAGTGGAATTTTATGTCGAATCATTTTAATAATAATATAACATTTTATACAACAGAACAATAATTCAGAAAATACTTGGTAGACCGTGGACTGGTATCTGAAGCGTAAGATGGATTATTTTACCTTCGTATAAAAAAAATAATGAGATACACTGCAATTAATTTTAAAAAAGGAAAACCGATGGCTTGTCATTAGCAGGTTTGTAAGGCTTTACACACTGGGTTTAATTCACCATTCTGCCCATGTTTGAATACCTACGTTTCCTCAATTCTTCCATTTGTTGTTCCTTTTTGTTGTAATAAAGTTTAATCTTGATAACTCAGTAGGGAGTAGAATTCATCATTGTCTACAAACATTTTTACACACTTAAAACATTCTCGTTTGTACATCGATTTTCACGAAATTGAAAAAGATTTAGATTAGATGATTAGATTTAATTATTACTACAAGTTTCAAAAAATTTAAACTCTGTTTAAGCTGTTCTATAAAAAAAATAAAAATGTCACTTTACCCTTTCCATACATTTCTTCTGGCTTTTTCTATTGGGATACGACATGATAATATTTAATACTTTAATTTTTAAAAATCAGTTTACATTGCATTATAGTATATAAACTGATATAATTTTACTGTCTATAATGTAATATTATATTGACACTAACTCTTGAATTTATATAATTACATTTTTTCATTTTTCATACTTTCGAGCATTTCATCGTTAATTTTTATTCTTTTATAAATTAATTTAAAAAATCAATATTTCTGATTTTTACATATGTAAAAGTCTTACTTTTCATGTGTAGTTATATATTTATTATTTATGTTGTTAGATCTTTTTGCTTTTCATGGAACTTTTTGTCATTACAATGTGAGATTGGAATGTAAAACGATTGGCATGGCTAAGTCCGAAGTCTTACGTAGAACATGTTCTTTAAATTTAAAATATTTAAGTTTATAACAATTAGTCAATAACAATGTATCGATTTGAAAATAGCCTCACCGCAACATATTAACTCACGCGCCTAATCTTATCGAACTAATTAAGCATGTAATTAATTTTGTTGTGGAGAGGATACCTAGTACCTAGTACGTACACAACAGTACTACAGACAATCTAGTTGACAGTTCAAAGCTCATTGGAGATATAGTTTCATTAATTAAATGAAATGATAATTAGTCGGAGTGCGTCAGTAAGGCTGACGAGTTGTTAGTATGCCTCTAAGCGCTTTATGAATCAACAAACTATACTATGAACACAGCACTGGTGCGAAAATTCAGTGCCATCCAAAATTAATTTTTTTAAAGTGTTCATGGACATAGTTACAATGCGACCATTTAATTATACAGTGAAACTTATTTTTTGTTTATTATTTAACAGTTTTATCAACTATTTTTTATTTAATAAAGACAGAGTTGGAAAATATCATGATATTTATGTATATAAATATCAAA
Organism: Micrasema longulum; assembly: GCF_059751315.1. Classification (NCBI taxonomy): domain Eukaryota; kingdom Metazoa; phylum Arthropoda; class Insecta; order Trichoptera; family Brachycentridae; genus Micrasema; species Micrasema longulum. The sequence continues at coordinate 212,261 of NW_028279260.1, forward strand.
ATATCCGATATGCACAGCGATATAATTGTACCTTAGAGGTAGACGGATGCAAATCCAAACGTCAAATATTCAACACGAGCCTGAAGAATCTACTTTCTCCAAGTGAATTCTAATCATTTATAACATTAATCATTTGTATATTCATTATTTTCATATTTATTCATTATAAGATATACATTTCTTCTAAATCAATGGACATGATCATAAACTGAATACTAAAATTGAAACGTCATTTCATCAAATTCTGTATTTGCATCCGTGAGGTACAGATATGTATTTATATATATATTTTTAAAAAAATATATATATATTTATTAGTTCATTCATGTGCAAGAAAAGAATCCTGCAGTTCTTTGATCATATTTCTAGGGTAAATTTTGATAGTTTGGATAAAACTACTCTCCTGGAAAGTGTCAAAGGGACAAGGTCGCGCGGACGTCAACCGACAAGATGGAGAGGCACAGTCGCTAAATTGTCAGAATTATCACTGACGAATGCCTATAGAAGAACACAAGACCGCTCCAGATGGAGGGAGACTGTCCACAGACGAGCCATGCCTGGAGTCAGGCGTAATCACCATCCTCAGACATGAGGCACGAGTTGAAGAGAGAGATATTAATAAGCGATATTTATATTGTATGAATATTTCTAAACGGAAATAGACGTTGAAAATACAGTTTAATTAGTTAGGTAGTTAATATACACATAATATTGATTAAACAAGGGCTGAAGGGCCCAATTTACTTACACGGATTATTAACAGTCAGCGACAGTTATTGTTTTAAATTACAGATTGTTTACTTTTCAATTTCAACCGCTTTCTAACCGAATTTTATGCGTAGATATTCAATATATGTGTAAATTTTGTGTGGTATTAGTAGCATTATTTAGTGTGACAGATTCTTCTTTATTACGTTTAGATTGCTCCGAAGTGCAAAAAATAAATGGTGAGGCCCAAAGGGATGATATTTCTAGGTGTCCGAGATCCTTATCAATCAAGACCCGAAGGGCCAAATTTCCTATCATGTAACAGTCGGCGATAGCTGACTGTTTCCTGCTAGTTCACAAAATAGTTCGCCAATCGTAAACGCCCATTTGAAAAAACCCCACTGGTATCGCGAAACTTATCTTGAATGACATGTTCGAAAAAAATATTTCAATTATTAAAATTGGGAAATAATATATTTGAGTAGTTTGCCAATCATAATATATTGGTTGATTTATGTATTTATATATTTAAGAAAAACGAAAGTAAATATAAAAAACAAACAACGTACGCATATACAGATTTTTTTACATTTGGAAATCCCAATTTGCCGGCCAACTAGGCATGAGCTTGTTCTAAGGCTAACAATTTGCCGAATTACAGGTTACAAAATTAATGAAACATATAATGACTTCAAAAACATTAAATCATTTATGTTGCTATATAACCCATATGTAATAATTCAGTGAGAATATGCTTCAATTATATGGAATCCTCAAATTAAAATATATATAAACAACCTTAAAAGGATACGGAAGAAATTCATAAATTTAATAAAATATAAATTTCACTGTATGTACACCAAATTCAATTCAAACTCTGGAGTATAGAAGAGTGATTGCAGATCAAATATTCCTGTTTAAACTAGTAAACAACGCCGTAGACTGCCTTTTACTTACAAGTTCTTTAGAATATCTTGAACCCAACAGAACAAGACTCCATACTACATTTAATTTGCCAGTACCTAGGACTAACTCAAGGAAAAACGACTTTTTGTTCAGAACATGTCATTATTATAATACTGTTCTTTCCGGTCACGCAAATATATTTTATCTCTCCTATATAGAAGTTTTATATGAAATATAGAAGATTCCTTATAGACAGTACACCCGTTTAGTTATACGGTGTCAGTAATTATGTATGTACTCGTATGTTCATTATTATATTTTGTACCTTTAACATTATTTTCATATTAATTTTTCTTTTCTTATTCTTTAAATGTAAATATATCTTATTTATATTTGCTTTATTTTTATTACTGTAAATAAACATATTTATTTTTATTTCATTTGCAACTTCTAAGTGCCTAGCATTTTTTAATTGTTGAATTGCTTTTATTTTGATACCGATAATGTACTTAGTCAATAGCTTACACCACAGAGGAAAATTTATATTGACTGTTTTCACAATTTTCGTTTATATATATACTTATTTTCTGTATACAATATATGTAAAAACTGTCTTTTTTTCCAAAATAAAAATAAACAAATATATCTTTATAAGAAAAAATATATGCTAAGCATCAAAAGAAAAAAAATTGTTTAATATATTGTTTACTGCATAACCTGGAGTAGGTCGCCTTTTTGTATCGAAAAATGTACGAATAAATGGATGAGTGGTTAAAAATTTACATTTTAACATTAACATCTACTAGTGTATTGTCATAATTCACAAAATATTCGTTCGATAAAAACAAACAATCCTGACGTCACGAAAAAAAAGCGGAATTTAAAATCCCGATTTTTAAAAAACTACAGTAACGTCAAAATAACGCGAAATTTCGGATGTTCTTGCTTAGTTTGATAGTACGGTACAAGAATACATAAATAAACTAATTTACTTATTATCACACTGCACGTCTGCACTATCAAAGCAGTAATTATTTTTTATCAACATTGTTCTCTCTAGTACACTCATTACTAATAATTAATCGCGTTATCCTTTAAGCTGTAATTATTTTTTTAAATATTCCATAATGCAGTTGTGTTATACTTGAGAATTGGTTAAATAAATAACATAATTAAATACATTTGAACGTCAATAATATTTTTATATTAATTGACTACTTCATATATACTCAGACGATCAACCAATCAAATAAGTAGTTAAATATTTACTTAACTTACACAATTATGCATCGCCATGAACAAAATTAATATTTAGAATGATTTAATTAAAATCAATACGAATACTTAATATTTTACCATAATATACAATACCTACCTAAATTTCGTATTAAAACTACTTACTACGATTCTTACTATGTATGCAATAGATAAACGTTTTAAATGTGATCAGTTAAGTTCAGAGTAAAAAAGATATAATTTTTAGTTCATTTTTACATATATTTTTAAGTTTTATTTATTACTCTACAAAAATTGTAAAGTGCAGCATTTGGTTGCCAAAAAATGGTTAAATATTAATTCCTAGTGGAACTTAACCAAAAAATCATGTATTTTTTGGTTATTATACCCACCTACTTACTACCTACAACCTTTAATACTGAAGGATATCGTCGGCGTGGCCCGGGTTTAGATAAAGGTGCAATGTGGAATTTTTATAGGAGGCGCAAGAAACTATTAGTAGGTTTCAAAATAAAATATTATTTACGAAAAAGAAAACGAATTTGTGTAAAATGGCGAAATTATTCGTTCGACACCCGGCGCGTTCCGCTCATACATAATGTGGATGCAGCGCATCCCTCGACTATTTGAAAATAATGAAACGTAGTTAATTAATAAAAACTAAAAACATGTAAATAATTATTTATTTTAATTCCTAAAAATTATCGCTAAATTATTAAATATAATTATAAATTAATTAATTTAAATATAACTTTTTTTCGCATTTCCTATATTAACGTACTGAGTATCGAGATACCTTGGTCTGGACAGTATTACTTAGATACGCTGGAATCTGGATACTACTCTTCATGTTGAGTCCATTCCAATATAAGTGATTGAATTTCCGGGTTAAGGTTAATAGCGTTGTCATATTGCTCTACAAGATTTGTGGAGATACGAGCATTCAACTTGTGTTATGCAAAGTAAAAGCGACTCTTATAAGATATCGCATAATTGAAATTTGGCCAAAATTAAAGAACATCTTGAGTTTAAGGTACTTATAGAAAACTTATGCACACCTTTTTTGTAATTTAATACCTCAAGTACATTTTATAAAAGTGATTCTCTGCTATATTGATTTCAAATTTTAATTAGATATTTACCGAAACCTATGTACTAGCATCCCTACATAAAGTAAAGACATTCTTATTTTTTGTCAGAATCTCTACTGATAATATTCACCGCTCGCGCCTGTTCAATCTTTGCTATGTTTATTTTTATTTTGAATGATAATGTAATAATTACATGTACCTTTGTATGGTAAAGTGAATTGCGTTGAGTTTATTTTCTTAAATATTACGTTTGTTTAACATTAAAATAATTTATTTTTAAAACTAAATTATGAATTTCTTTAATTTTCTACAAATTAATAAACACAACATCCGTATTCGCATCTAAACTTGCGTAGGACACTGCTTCGGTACACCAATTATAGCGAATATGTACGCCGATCTTTTTTTACAATCAGCAAAAAGATTTGTCTCACTCTTCGGGTGAATTTTAATGAAAATACGCTTATTTATTTAAGGGCATTGTCCATATACAATTAATTAGGATGAATATTACAATAAAAAAATAGTTAAAAACATCAAAAAAGATAAAAGAAGCATTGACAAACATAAGGGACACCAAGAGAAGACATAATTATGAATCAATAATCATGTCAACCTTGTCTCGGGAATTAAACCCAATATCTCATGCATACAAACTACACACTCACCAGTCTCACCACTGTACCACGAGGCGCGCTAGCTTAATCAATTAATTATTAGGTAAAAATGAATTACAACATTTACTTGATAATAACCTAATAGACAAACCTAAAGCACATACCTCCTCCGCTGGCTCAACTAAACACATAAAACTGCAATTATTTTGATTAAGGCAGGGTTCTAACGATTAACACGCCAATTAAAGATACACGTGAATTTGAAAAATAATGTTATTAGCTAGATTGCGCTATTAATTAAGGCCCATCGATGATTGCGGACCTCACGCGGCCGCGGGCGCGGGCGCGGGTGGTACTCGTATTCTGCATAAAGCGGCAATTAGCGAAACGCAAACAAGTAAAGAGATTCCACTCGAACAGTATGAGAGATATTTTCGAAATATCTGGATAATGAGGCTTAAGATGAGCTGGTACTTCACTAATTGGTCATTATCATTATACTTGCGATTACAAGAGCCATTGATAATGCCAGAGACAATACGGAATGACGGGAATTCGCACTTTTTATTACCCTATTTAATATTTATTTTAATTGTTTAGTCATTATTGAATATATTTTTCAATGATTCAGTCCGTTCGTTGCGGTAACATTTGTTCCATAATGATATCAAACCAGACAAAATGCGCATATTTCATTTTAAAATTCGATTGTTTAATGTACCTACGTAAGTTAGATGGGATCCACTAGTTTGAAATCCAGTTAAGCTATTCTAGTTTTACACATTCCGCCAAATTTAATGTTAAGAAAAATTCCTATTATTTATCACAAATTATTAATTGTTTAAATTGATTTCCTTTGATACATTGGGTAGGTCCGTTCGTTGCGGTAACATTTGTTCCATAATGATATCAAACCAGACAAAATGCGCATATTTCATTTTAAAATTCGATTGTTTAATGTACCTACGTAAGTTAGATGGGATCCACTAGTTTTACATCCAGTTAGGCTATTCTAGTTTTACACATTCCGCCAAATTTAATGTTAAGAAAAATTCCTATTTTTTATCACACACATTATTAATTGTTTAAATTGATTTCCTTTGATACATTGGGTAGGTAGGAAGAAATTGCCTTAAGGCAATATGCCCGCCCTTATATGTATATACATATAATGTATATGTATATAAAGTCTTAAATAAATAAATATAATGAATACATATTGCCTAGTGAGAGAGACAAATAAAAAAAGTTGATGTAAGTAGATAACAATTACAACTAAAATAAAAATAATAAATAAATTAAGGTGATTTATAGATGCCAATCTAAAAACTTTAAAATATCGCTGTTTCACATAGTATTTCAGTTCAAAAATTGAAGTTTCATTCTACAAAAAAATATTTTTAGGAGCCATGTTTTGTCAATAAAAAAGCTAGCAGTATTCCAGACTTTTCGGTCGGTGTAATATTTTTTTTCACAAATTAACTTAAATAGGTGTACCGTATATTTATTTCAGTGACTACCTTTTTATATTTTTAATTGATCAAAGCATAATAATTTTGTTTTTTTTTTTGATAAGGAAATTAAAAATTGAAAATATTTTTTTAGTAAAATAAATAAAATAATATTTAAAATAATTTTAAAAAGATAAAAGAAAAAAGTCGTTCGGGTGTATCTAGTATCTACTACCTTCTAGTCTATATTCCAATTAAAATTATATGACTAACGTTAAATCGTAATTTTTTTAAAAAATTTTTTAAACCAACATCATTATCATTAGTTAGTTAAACGAACGGATAACAAACTTATAATTTTTTTAACAGTAATAAGTTAAATTTTTTTTTTCTTAATCAAGACTTGCATTTAAACATTTTAAGATATGAAATAAAGTTTCTTTGTGGTCGCTTTAAAAAAACAGAGATTATCAATTAATCATCAACAATGGTACTATTGATAAATGCTTAAGTGGGAAGTACTACCAATTAAAAGTAAAGGATACTACCTCGTTAGTTTTTAATTGACAACTGTACAATATTACTAATTACACTGTGGCTAAAAACAAACATTGTGCATTGAATGGATTTATTGAACAATAATAATCAACATTCATTAGGATTAATAAATTAAATAGATCATATTCTAGATGACTCATTGAATATCGTTAGGTTTTCTTAATTACAACTGTAATTTAAAATAGTTGCCTACATAAAATAGTTATAATTACTCCGATCGTGAAACACTTAATTGCAAACTATATTTTTAATTGCTTATTATGAGAACAAGTCTAAAGTTTTTTTTTTATTCACTTTGATAATATTAAGTTTTAACGTAAGTTGTGTGCGTTTTATTTTAAATTTAAAAATGAGCAACAAAAGTAAAAATTATTTTAAAAAGTATACTTTAAATGTTATTTTGCATAACGTACCTAGGGGTTTAAAAAAGCAAGTAGTAGCATTTACATTTCTAATTTTATGATTTTGGAATTTTGAAAAAATCCGTATTTTAAGATTTGATTCCTTAAATTGTACACTTCGAAAAACACATGTTAAATAATAACTAACTAGCTTATTGCTCAATTATTAATTCATATATTTACAATCATCCATAAAACCCTTATCCGCACCCAATGGTGCATAGGGCACTGCATTTTTAAACAAAGTGAAGCGTATCTCGATCATCTGTTAGCCAAGGCTATATATACAATAAATAAATATGTTACAAGAAAGTTAGATGATGAGTTTTACCTATCAGGTGTCAGTCTAGGGACAGTGAAATACTTCAGTATAAAACCTTTGAAAACAGATATTCCATGTCAACTTTCCTCGAAAAGTCAAAAACACTCGTCAATCATCTGGTTCTATTTCATACACAGAACTGTATTCTTCATCCACCCGTATGCAGACAATTTTTTAATATATGCTTTTACAAAAAAAATATCTACATTAAAAAAATATTTCTTCTTATTACCTGTGCGCTCCCTATAAAGAGCATATAGCTTGCACAAAATGTAACAAATGTAATTTATTCTGCTTTAAAATCTAAAAATCTATTACTTTTCCATTTGTTTTAAAGTTAATCATGATACAAAAAATGTACAAAACACTTGTGTGTTGTTGGGAAAATTTTTCTACTTTTAATAACTTTTAAATTATAAAATTTACATGTAATGTTTTATCATTTAATGGGGATAAAATGTATTTTTTAGTATGGAATGTAGATTTCACGTTTTCTGTCAGCTGGTAAATTCATTGATGTGGTCAACTTCCCACGTGGCTTTAGAAACGTCAAAATACTGATGATTATCGCCGGCAACTTTGAAACATCATTTTACCGCGTCACGCTGTTTTTTTTTGCACACAAGTTGAATTATTTCAATTCTAAGTACATATTACATTCTTAAATATTACGGGATATATGAATTAAAAAATTGTACCTTCATGTAATAATTGTTGAACCGTCGATCTTTGAGGATGGTCCGACTCTTGAGCCCAGCGGACTCACTGTAATGCCAAATGGTGAAGCTGATCGTCTCTCGGTGATCAAAACTATCTTCGAACAAGCGGCAACACGTTCTAGGGTAGCCCTATCAAATATATTGCCCAATAAACAACGCAGCAGTCTGTTTATTATTCTTTTTCAGTACATCGAAACATGTTTTTCACATATAATGTTTATTAGGTCTAATTAAGTTGTCTTTCAGTAATCGAACTAGAATTTATCGCAATCCAAATAACACTCGGATTGCTTTATTAAAGTTTTGCACGCACTCGATTAATTTATTGCACTTTGAAAGTTGTTTTTTTTTTAGAAACGTCAAAAACCCGCGCCGCGATTTCGAAAAAAACCGGCGTTAAATCGCAAGCGACCTTTCAGCGCGACCGCTGAAACTTGAATGAATCGGCTGTCGTATTTCGTGGGACGCGGATCGGAAAAGTCCGACGGCGTTCGGGAATAGACGGGCTGCGGACCTACGCTGTGACGCCGCTCGCCGCTCAAATGACGCGCGACGAATGAAGCAGCGGCGGCGGTTAGGCGTTTAGCATCACAGCATCGTCGCGAGACCGCCCAACTTCAGCGGCAGCTAAAACAGCGCACGCGCAGACTCCAGTAACACAATAAATACAATAACATCATTTTTTCAAATTAATTAAAAAGTTTTTTCCTGAATTGCGTCTGTGTGCGTTTGCACGGGTACCAACGCCCTCAGTTCGCGACTCATTCGGCCGAATAATAAATATAAAAATATGTACCGCTTTACTTTGCCTAATTAAAATTTTGTGTGTCTTTGGTCAGGTGCGAATTAGTCAACAAAACAGCATTTTAAAGAGTCAAGTACATATGTTATTTTCAGTGCTGTAAGAAAATATCTCGTGTCCAAGCGGAATGACGAATCCAATTCTGTGTAAGAAATAGAGTATAAAATTACGTACATTTTTTTTGGCGCCGCTGGGAATCGAACCCGGAACCTCGTGGACCTACCCTTACCTACCCACGATAAAATTTATTGCAACAGAATGAGAAACTATTTCGAGAGGGGAACATGGAAGTCTAGGCACTTAGAGGTCTTATAATTGTCATTGGTCGGTTTAAATGGCCATTTTACACACTGTTTAACATTTTGCCTATGTTTAAACATCTATATTTCCTCGTCCATCTGTTGATTTTTATAAAGTAAAGGAGCTCAACCTTTTATTGATGTGGGTGAGATTCATCTGGCTGAATTATTTCGCCTACTATACACCGCCTGAAAACACATTTTCGATTTTTATACTTCTTATGTATATATATGTCAAATATTTATAAATAGGCTCGATTTCACTCCCTAGGAAGTTATTAAGAGCAAAATTTATTGCAACAGAAAGGGAAAATATTTTTGAGAAGAAATTTTAAATTTTTGGCATTTTCAGTTTTTTCTGTATTTGACAGGATGAAGAATACAGTTTAACGTATAAAAAAGAATCAGAATTGGAGACGAGAGATATCGAATCGATGACTAATTTTTTTTTTTTTTTTTCTAAAATCTACCTTCATTGCCGCATAGTACAATGGGTGATGCGTTCACTTACTATGCTTGAGGTCCAGGTTCGATTCTTTTCAAGATCAAGATTAAAAATACATACTTTGTCTATTAACGAATAAATATTTAAAAAATTTATAGTGCTTATCACTTGTCATTGGTTCCTTTAAGTGATCTCGCCGAGTGAAATTCGCCATTTTGAATAATGTTAAACAATTTGCAGCCTTCATACAAGTTGAACGTGGAGTCTGATTCCTTTCTCCAACTTCTTAAATTTCAAAAACATGTTCTAAATTGTTAAAAATACATGAAGTTAGTTTTTATAAGTTGTCAAATGTCAATGGGGGAAGAAACGATTGCAAGAGACTGCTGCGAGATATTGCATAGATTTATATATTTTTATTTCTTTATTTTCTTTATTTTCTTTATTTTCTTTATTGAAATAAACGGCACTTAGTGCCTTTTACATATTAGTTACAAATACAATTAAATATACATACATGTAAGCATAAGTAATACAGAGCATCTAAAATAATATTATTAATTAACAAATAAAGAAAATATAAGAAATATAAACTATATAAAAGAATAAAATATTACCAGTTATAGAATTATCGATAAAAAAAAGATAATTTGGTATTAGAAATACTTTGAACCAGTTAAAAAAAATAATTAAGAAAACCATTTTGAATAACATTAAAAAAAAATAATATATAAATATATATATATATATATATATATGTATCATTATTCAAAACTCATATTTAGGTAAATAGTATATGTTTATGAATAAAAATATATATTGATGTAAAAAAAATTAAAAAGAGAAATATTTTTTACTTATTAATTAATTCAAGAAAAGAAACGAAAAAAGAAAAAAAAACACTAATAAAGAAGTTTAAAACAAGTTTTTAACAATAGTAACAAATAGTTACCTAGAACTATTACCAATGAAATAAAGAAGAAAAGCCGTTCTATATGTACTAAATTTCATGTGAAATGAGTCACCAACGTCCTGGTACTTATTGCCTAGGGAGTGAAATCTTTTGATGACTGCATTTTTACCATATGATGTCGATATTATTAAGAGTGTCGTCCAGATGCCCTTTGAAATATATGTATGTTTATGTATTAATATTTTATTTTTGTGTTTGTTATTATTAAATTATGTACGTGCTTCCATTTTCCATTATGTTGTATCTCAACTCAACACAGGGCTCTAGGCCTCATAGAGTTTGGGATACGTTATTATTGTATTTTTTGTAATATGTATGTATTTGTATGAATAAATGCGTAGATATATTTTGAACAAAGGCTCAAAATATAAAACTATTTATTTCAGAGTATTGTTTTAGACAATTGATCATTATGGACGCCTTTTTCTTAACTAAACTATGTAAAAAATAGCCATATTTAAACTTCAATTTATGACTCAATAGATAGACTCAAGAATCAATATATTTGTGGCTCGGAAGTGCCCACTAACTATTGGGAACACTACCTGTAATGAAAAAATATTATTATTGTACTAATATATCGAAAACATTGTTACTTAAAGTGAACACATGTTTATTAATAAATACATAACATAGAAAATGATAAAAATATTAAACCTCGTATAAATTTATTTATAAATACATTCGGCAAAAATGTAAAAAATTCATTCAGAAATTTGGAGCCGGATTTTCGCGTCCTTAATTATACTACTCTAAAGTTTGTCTTAAAATGGACACGAAGCCGATGGAACAAAAGGCATCATCCTTTGGTGCACATGTGCATCGTATCTACCAGAAAAGTTTATTCGTTGTTGTTTATTGTTTACTTTCTATCGTTACTTACTACTTTGCTTAATGTATTATATATATTTTCTTTAAATAATTGTTAGGTTTCTTAAATGCCATTCGTCAATACGCTTTATAGCTGCAAGACGTTCGTTAAAGTAAATGTCATAAACTATCATATTATTTAATACTTTAAATTCGTAAATAGGGTTTAAAACTTCAACGCTCTGAGCGCTATGTACACTCCTGCTTATATTTGTAGATTTTGAAAAAATACTTAGAAAAACCAAAATTAAATTTTTAAATAATTTTAATGTTTGTATTTTTATTTACATTACAAGTATTTTTGATTAGAAACTTTTACGTAAATATAAGTTATTATATCAATAAATGTATGTATATGCGCATGGGTATATGTATATGTATGTGTATATACTCGTATGTGTATATATGTGTATTTACAATACATATGTATGTATATGTATGTTATGTATGTGTATCAGTATGTGTATACTAGTAAGATTATATTTGAATTATCGGTTCTTTCTATTAAATTGTAAAAAATATTGTTAAGCATTGAAATACAATTGCCAAGCTTGGAACAGGGTTTGTACCCTTCTTAGTCGGGCAAAGTGTACAAAAAATTGAATATGTGAAAATATGTATAAATAAAAAAATGGAGGCTAGGTTTTATTTCATCTATGCGCTCTGTAGCTGCAATATACTCGTATGTTAGGATATTTATTCTACAGCGCCCTTGAGGGTATTTTCACAAAAATGACGCTGTATAAATTATCCGCATTAGTAATAATAATTCTCATTTACATTTTAAGTCAAACCTAACAACAAGCCTTGAAAGTTTTGCTTATTGGTATATGGGGTAGTTAATTCGATTCTACGACTTTTTCATTTAAGACGTGTACTGACTTTTCATTAATTATTAGGGTTGCGTTTTAGTGCAACTTGAATTGCACTGATTTACTGCAGAATTACAATTATTTTTATTTGTTGCTGGGGGATGCATTCATATAACCGGAAAGTGAAGTAACCGGTTCACTAAACATGAATGTATGTGATCTATGGATTGTTGTTCCTAATGTCTTATAAGGATTTGATAATTCACAACTCTTTTGATAAATGATTTATGTAATTTGTTTATTTGAGAATTCAATTTACAAGTCCCTTTTACGGGCTTATCGGCTTTCAAAAAAAATACACTGCAATAAAAGATAACTTATTTTACTATTTAGTAACAAAAATTTTAATAAAGTGGTCACTTTGAACATCGTGTAAAATTTAATATTCACATCAAGTTTTTTTAATAGAGGCTTGTCAGCAGGTGAGATAGAGGGGATATGGAAGGAAGTAATGAAAAATACACTACTACACCCAGACCAATTGACAAAAAATCTTAATTTGATTTTTTTCTTGAAACTGGGATTTAAACCCGCGACGCCAGTTTCACAGTTGGCCGTCTTACCAACTGCGCCACGGAGCCCGTCGTCTAAGTTGTCTGCAGTTAAAGAGCTGAAATCTTTATTAATGTTTGTGAGATTCATCTGACTAATATACTTCACTTGCCAGGCAACGCCTAAAAACATTACTATATTTTTCTACTTCTTTTTGAGCCAGTTGGTTCGATCAATTATTCGTCCAAATGTTTGCAAACAAGGACTATTCTTCATTTCCTAGGTTAAAGTTAAATAATTTGTGTTTTTATTTACTTTTTTTAACTCCGTTTTGAGTTAGTTCAAATTTTTGTTAACATTTTAGAAATTTGAATATAAAAGTTTAGGTATTTACTAGACTTATGACATGTCATTGCCATTTTACACACTTTGCAAACATTCACCTGTCTGCCTATGTTAAACCATCAGTTATTCTCCAGATGGAAGAATTGAAGAAATATGGATGTTCAAATGTAGACAGAGTTGTGAATGTTACACAGTGTGTAAAGTGGCCAGTTAAACTAGTAAATGACACGGCATAAACTCTGCAAATCCCTGTTTCCTTTTTTTTTCTCTAGAATATTCTCCATCTCTGTTGTAATATGTTACTCTTTAAACGCAACTCCTTTTGTTCATTTTGAGAGCGCAACCATTGTTTTACTTTTAACTGTTAACTAAACTTATTTTGGTGACTGTACAATCAAATACCTTATAATAATTGTAAACTATATGTAGGTACTAGGTCCAAGGGAATTTACAATACGACATTTATTTTTTACAGATTAATATTCCATAAAAAAATGTATACATTCGAAGCTAAAAAAAAAAAGAAACATTCTAAATTAATCAATAATTGAGTATTGAATTGATTGTTGATTGGTCTTATAAGATTAAATTACTCTTTGATCAATCCACAATGTTTTTATTGTTGATTCAGCTTGACAATAAATTTACAAATCTACATACATTATAGTTAAAAATAATACACTGAAAAATAATTATACAATTGATATAATCAATAACTTATGTTTTCTGATACAATAACACATATACAGCATAAATTGTAAACTTTTCATACACATAATAAATTATGTATCCCATTATATTTACTTTTGAAATAGGTAAAATAATATTCTTACGTCAAATTCAATGAAGATATTGCATTCTATATTTTTACATGTTATTATTTGTTGATAAAGATTTATTAAGATGGTTTTGTAGCCGAGCGCTAATAATGGCATAAGTATGAAAATGACGTTTTTTAATTGAGTATGCAAAACTAAATACATATTTGCTATTCGCGTAATGAAAGCCTTAAAAGTATTTTTGTGGCCTCAAAAACAAAAACGTCAAAATTTTACAGTTTTTTTATTATTATCATCAAGTTTTATGAAATTACAGCTGTTAGATGGCAAACACATGTTCTAAGTTAAATAGTGTATTTTTAAATTTATTTGTTAATTGAATTTCAGAGATCTTTATTTTTTTTACAATGTAACCACATTCTTTCTAAATATATTGTGTATATTTTTTTGTGTGTTTTGATAATTGTTTTTATAACATTAATGTTTTGAGTGTATTTAAATGTTTGTAGTCAGGCTGGATTTCCTCCCTAGGGACTTATTTAGAGTTGAATTTGTTTCAACGGAGAGGGAAAACATTATCTTCTTCGGCCTTCGTCCTCCACCGCTGGATATAGGCCTCATCCATATACTTCCATTTTTCTCGGTCGGTTGCTACCTGCAGCCAATTTCTACCCCTACAGCAGCTATGTCGTTGGACAATCTTTTTTGAGGTCTTCCGACGCCTCGAATATTCTTTCAAGGTCTCCATCTTAAAATTTTAGGCGTCCATCTTGTGGGGTTTTATCTCGTAACATGTCCTGCCCATTGCCACTTCAGTCCTGTTACGCGATCCATTATATCAGTTATTCTGGTTCTGTTCCTAAATTCTTCATTCCTTATTTTGTCTCTTAGGCTTATACCAAGCATGGATATTTCCATGGATCGCTGTGTAATTTTAAAAAATCATTTTAGAGAAGGGGAAACGAAAGGCTAGGAATTTACAGGGCGTATGACCTCCAGCCAGTCTACGAACTTTTGGACATACTCAAAACATTATTGATTAAATAAACTGGTATAAAGAGAAGCATCAAAATTGAAATGAAATATTGTTTTCATTCGTTGCCTAGTAGGTGAAATGGTTCAGCCGTATGAATCTCACCCACATGGTTAAGGTTTCAGCTCTTTTACTTCACAAAAGTCAACAGACGGAAGAGTTAAGGAAATGTGGATGTTTAAATATAGGCAGAATGGTAAATGTAAGGTGGTCCCTTAAACCAGCCAATGGTCATAACCCCTGTAAATTCCTAGACTTCCACATGCCCTTCTCAAAAATGTTTTTTGTCTGTTGTAACAAATTTACATTGTTTTTATACATTGACTCTCTTAAAACGGGGATATTTACCCTAGTTAGACAGTCAAAGTAACTGGATTAATGCATAATTTTATAAATAAATAATTATTTTGCCATAGTTATTTCTAATAACACTTAAAACTAGAGAGCGCAAGTGAGTTAAATTTAAGTTGTGCCGTTGTTTTTACGAAACCATATTAGTTTACTGCAGGCTTGTTCTGTCACAATTTCGTTTCGTAAGTTCGTTCGTTCGTCATATTATATCCATCTCATTCTAACGCGATCAAAACCATATTTCACTCTAGTTTCCTTTCATACGATATAAATGAATTTAAGAAACGAATTAATTACAGCATAAGGCCACTGATATCGTGGGTGTGTGAAACTACTCTCCTCTAAAAATGAGTTATTTTTTATTGTGCCACTATTATTCTCGGGTTGCGATTATTAGAGCTCGTACGATATATATTAAAATTTTTTTAAATTAACGTATACTCAAATGAATTATTTATCGATCTGTGTTCTATAATCTCTTAATTCCTGATTGGGAGTCAATAGCTATCGGCTAAAAGGTGTAAATGTGCTGAGCACAGCACAAAAGTAACTTGACATTGATTAATAGATCCTTAAATCTACATCTTCATCCTTATTTCTCAACCGTTTGGTTGTAAGTCCATTTTCAAAAATTAATAAATTTTTGAATTTTTTTTTTCAGTGTAAAAATCATAAATTTTAAATAGTTAATATTTATAACTAATGTTTATTATGAGTTATCTTAATTTTCTGTAGATACCGAGATGGGAATTCGTATGCTCCGTGATTTTTTTCTAGATAATTTACCAAATATTTATAAAATAAAACATTTTGAAAGTCTGAATATTTTATTTACTCGTGGACTCAATGAGAAATTGAACTTAGGACCTCATATTATTTATAATGGTGGGAAAAATACCAATTAATGGCGAAAGTTGATAAACCAAATATATACACGCCAAAATAATATGTTTTTCCCCTTAAAATTTATTTTGTAAATATATTTACAAAATACCGAATACCTTGTGGGTAATAATACCATAAATAAAATAATTAAATTTTCTAAATATATTTTTATTATACTATGTGAAGTAAAACAATTCGATTAAACGGAATGGATTTCCGTGAATATAAATATTTTTTTAAATCCTGTATGCATTAAAATAATTGTGTGATTTTTTTTGATATTTTTTAAAATTATTATTATTGATAGAGATATTAATTCAAATTAATGTTTTATTTTAAAATTCAATTGAATGAACACTAGGTCTCGAACTATTTTTATTTTGTTTATAATTTTATTATTTCCTATCTTGTTCATAATTTCGATGTGTATAATTTTATGTAAATGTGATTTTTATTGTTACAGAAAACATGTGGCGTGTTACAAAGACGATAATCTCCACCATTGCATTGGTTTATAATGGGTAAGATATGGAAATGGATAGAAAAACAAAAATACTACGACAACGGCAAAGGCTTTGGACTATAAATGGCAGTATGTAATTCCTTTTTTTATACACCAAGCGACATGTAGCAACCTTACGGAAGAGCCTAAAAATCTTTTTTTATTTTTAAAAAATTATATGAAAAAATCCCATACATACGTACTATTTTAGCGTGATTTCTGCAAAATTTAATTAAGTATTTAAAATATGAGATTATTTATTAATTTTAAAAAAATAAAAATAATAGTAATTGGCTCTGAAAACTTTTTGCTTTCCATCGTCGATATTTAGTTCCACAACAAAAACGGTAGTTTTATTTATGTTACAGAAAAAAAAAAACCAATATGTATTTATTAAATTATTTAATTACTTTATACACGTATACAGTTTACATGCATAAGAGCGTACAATATCATCTCTTAATCAAAAATAAGTCAATTGCTAACTTATTTTTTTGCAACAGAAGGGGAAAACATTTTTGAGAAGGGAATATGGAAGTCTAGGCATTTACAAGGCTTATGATCTATCATTGGCTGGTTTAAGTGGGTGTTTAAGTTTAGCCGGATGAATCTTACCCACATGATACATGTTTCAGTTTCTTTGCTTCACAAAGTCGACAGATGAAAGAGTTAAGGAATTGTAGATGTTTAAACATGGGCAGAATGGTGAATGTTACACAGTGTGTAAATTGGCCACTTAAAACAGCCAATGATAGGTTTAAAGTCCTGTAAATGCCTAGGCTTCTATATTCCCTTCTTTAAAATGTTTTCCCTCTCCGACAACAAATTTAGGTCGGAATAACTCCCCAGGTAGGAAATCCAGCCTATCTGCAAACATTTGAACAAACTAAAAACATTGTTCAATGGTTTACTAATCAATCTCGATAAAAAATACAGAGAGAGTATTTTTTTTTATATTTTCCCATTCCTATTCCTTCTTTATTAACATTTAAATCAAGAATAAAATTGAACTATCTAAATATTTGAGTTTTTTCCTTCTGCTTATTCTATCCTTCCCCCCCTTCGCATCGATTTATAGTACAGTGTAGATCTTTATTTTAATCTTGTTTCTTATATGTAAATAAAATGTATTATAATAAATATATATTTATGTATATAAAAACAAAATAAAAATTTCAGTATGGAAAAGCACTAAAATATTTACTGCATATTACTCAAAAAGACGAAAAGTGAAAAATACCGTTTTTGTTTAACACGCCTCATATGTACTGTATTTCATCAATAAAGACGCATGTTGTTTTTTTATATTGTATTGTCTTTGAACTAAGGATGCGTCATAAAATCGATTGCGTCCTACAATCGCTGTAAAATTTTGTCTTATAAAAATGTTTTTAAAAAAAAGGTCCCTAATTACCTCATTCGCCTACCATTCTAGAGGTTAAGGGTTTGATTCCTGGCAGAATGAACGTAATTTAACTATTAAACCTATTAAGCTTACCCTCTCCCTCCATCCTCTTTACTTTTTTCATTCATTCTCAAACAATAGAATATTTTCATAATTTAATAAATGCATGTTTATCCTAATCAGAGCATGTGCTAATTAAAATGCATGTCGTGTTGGTTTTATATGTGTGTGCTACAACTATGGTGAAGGTGTATAGTGGGTTTTGTATGTTGGTTTAATTGGTGTCCTGAATAAGAGACGGGTACGTCTCGAAACCGGTAGACATAGAAATGACGGTAAGTGGTTATTTACAAATATTTAAAAACATTTAGTAAGTTCTTGATTTTACAGATTCTCCAAACAAAAAAATTAATATTTCATTGTTATATTTCATATTTCATGTAACAGATGATTAAGAAATGCTGCATTCAATATTTTAATGCAGTGCCCTTTGCACTACCGGAAGCAGATAGATTAATGATGATACTTTTGACAAATGAAGTAAACAGTTTTATCTGTGATTGAGTAATAAAGTGTAAATACATAAAAACTTCGGAACAGAGCAATAACTGGCATTGCGGGTAGACCATCGCAATCCTGACGCGGGATCGCCAATCGTATCAGAGTAGTGTAACTTGTGAAATGGTCCTGTTACGTGGTTCGAACCCCAATCCCTTGACAATCAGACCCATTCAGCGGACCACAATAGCCCATTGTGCGGTAAGCGATGCTTCCAGAGTCAGGGGCGCAAAAACACACAATTAGTCTTCCGAGCGCGGGGCCGCGGGAGCACCCCGGCGCAGCCCTGATACACTTCTGACGACTTCTTTGTACGGCCACAATGGACATATTAATTGAATTAAAACTGATTGTAGCGTTTAATATTTAATTCATGACTAGTGAGTTATGTAGCGGGCATAATAACCCAGATTGGTATTGCGAAAGGATTGAACCAAATTGCGTTTATTCAATTTGCCTCTATCAAAAATTGATTAGCCTCATTCTTGTACCAAAATAAAATGTAACATTAAATAAGGAAGTTCAGTGGATTTTTTAATTATTTTTTATTTGCTAATAGACTATTAAACTCAACCATAAAATGTTTTTATTTTTTTAATGCATCGCGTTTTTTTGAAGCTTTGTATTTTTTAAATTACTTCGCGTGTGACGTCACAAGTTCTCTTCCCCTTCTTCTCGATGAGTTCTGCTAATTCATCAGTGGACTTATCGTAAACCGGAAACCTATAACAGCTCTCAAATCATTGGTTTATTTGAAAGAATTAGTGACGTCATGCAAAGTAGTTCGTTGGGATTAAATCATTTTCATTATTTTTTCATACATTTTCAAGACATATACATATATATAATATCAGACTTTTAAAAAAACGTGTATATATCATTAAGATTGTCATGGTAGTTTTTAGAAGACAATCTCATCATATTTTGAGTTTTCTGCAAAATTCATACATTTTATCATAAAATACTGTTGCGACTGTATGATGCCGCGCTGCTCTCGCTGTGACACGCAGAACAGCACCGATTTAAAGTCTCAATTGCGTTAGCAGGAGGTTAAGCGGAGAGTTAGGAGGGAGAATGCATGTAAAATGTAAAGCAGGAAATCCGGATTTTTGTGGTTATAGCTGGAAATATGCCCCAAATAGCAAAAAAAAAATACACGTGCGAACTCACCAACACATCAAATATTAAAGGTAAAAATGTAAAGCGATTAATTGTAGAGTTTACTGTTTGCATGGGGGGAAAGCAAAGACAAATGTGAATTTTCACCGAAAGAATTCGGTTAGAAAATGTTTTAATAATTTGGATACATTCTTAACATTATGAGGTAGAATTATGCAGAAAATAAAATCGATTGCAAAGATTTACAAAAACGTTATTGAAAAAAGATGCTACCTGGGAACTCTAGAAATCCCCCTTAGGCCCGGAAGGGTTCATTTGACCAACGAGTGCTTTCGCCTATGTAGCGAATTTCAGGAAGATAAATTGTTTACAATTTTCAACAATGTTTTTTTAGAGATAAAAAGATCATGTTAGTATTTTAATTAGGGACAGATAACATTAATGTGCTCATTATTAACAATGTATTATGTGAACGTGTGTTTTTTAAGAAAACTATTTTTTTTATAAAAATATTTTTTTAAAACTGCACTGATTTTTTCATTCTTACGCACATTTTTTTTTCATACATGAATTTACACGCTTCAAAAACAAACGCAATCTGTCATCATTATGAAATAATTAAATTAACATCATATTTTTTATTTTAAAAATATTTAACCCTTGTAAAACCTTAACCATTTCCTGGATAAGGTATTGAAAAAACATTTTATACGTATTAAAGGAATTATTCGAAAACTTTCGGTGTATTGCAAAAAAAATATTTTTTACTTTAAAAATTATTTAACGACCTTTTTTAATAAACATTTGCCTCAAATTCATAATTAATCGACAAAATCAATGGATAACGTGTTTGTTTATTATAATACATATGTTATATTTATTTAATCAAATTTGATTCATTTTAATGAAACGCATTTTGAGTATGAACAAATGTTTCTAGACAGGGCTGCATTTCGCTCCCGCTCGCACAAAAAAATATTGCAAAAGAGATGAAAAACATAGGCAGAATTGTAAATGTTACGCAATGTGTAAAGTGGCCATTAAAACCAACTAATAATACGTCGTCATCCCTGTAAATGCCTATACTATGCCATATTTCCTTCATTAAAAATTTCTCCATCACTTTTGCAATAAATTTCAAACTTATTGAAATAATTTTAAAACTAGCTTTAAATGTCAATTAGAAACACTTCGAAATTGTTTTTCATTTTTTTGGAATACAAGCTGGCAACCCTTTTCCCCCCAAGATCAGCTTTTGCCTAGTTTGAAGAGGTCGCAGTCACGAGCAATGCAAAATGTATGATCCTAGGGGGTCCTTGCTGGGGGCGACTGATTTCTTAGAATGTTCAGGATGACTGTTTTTTATCCCTTACTTTTTACTTTCGCCTTGCATGGGTCCGCGACCCACATATTAAAACACTGATCTAAATCGATCTATTAGTAGACATGTACTTAAATTCATATCGTCTAAATCAACCAATTAGTAAAAATGTGCCTAAATTCGTGTTGTCTAAATCAGTGTTTTTCAACCTTTTAGAATACGCGACCGCCCTACAAGTAGTAAAATAGCTGGTGACCACTTCTCTCCCCCACCCAGGACCAACTGTAACTTTGCTTGAGGAGGTTGCAGTCACGAGCAATTCCAGGTGTTAAATAAAATTTAGATCCTATGGGGAGGGGTGAACTTTTTCGCCTTTCTTGTGCCGCGACCTCCTTAGCTAGGCTTCGCGACTCCTTAGAGGGTGACGACCCACAACATGTTAAAAAACTCTGCACAACACGAATTCGTTTCAAAACAAACAAATCAGCCAGAAACCAGAACAAACCAGTCAAACTAAAAAACTAACTTTTCTGTGTAGTGCAGGCTACTAATATACGCAGAAAAAACAGATTACTCAAGATTACCTGTAATTAAAAAAAATTTCGGAACTTCTCAATTACTTTCAATGCGTGAGTAATTAAATCCTTAATTCAGGTGTATTTGAATATACACCCGGACTGAAAGGATTAAGTTTGCTTTGATTTGGTTGTGTGAATTCGGTAATAAAAACATGTTGTTTTTTTCAAATAAAATACAATCTTACTCAATTAAGATAAGTCTATTAGCAAAAGTATTATTTTTAATTAAGTTGGAGATTATTTTAAATACCTGAATTGCTTTTTGCTGATATATTTTATGCTTAATTGTATTGTTATTTACTAAGGCCATTTTTTACACCACAGTAAAAATATAACATAGGGTGGATTCATTTGTATCGTATTACGCTTTTTCTGTAAAAATAGTTTTTTTTATTTAATGGCATGGAAACGTGATAACCAAATACAAAATGCGGCCGACTAATCTTCACTCAATTTCTTTTTGTATTTTTTTTCCTGCTCATAGAAACTAAATAAATAAAACAAAAAAAGTCAATAATACGAGAGTAGTCTGAAAAGTAATGCACACATGCTTGTAGAACAAATACAAATAGATCAGGTAAAATGCACATTAAAGTTAATATTTACAAAGAAAACATTAATTACATTTTTAGAATCATTCCTTCATTATTTTTTATATCACTTAAATATTTACGAAACGATGTGAATTATGCTTTATGTAATTATTAAAATACGTATGTTTACTCTTAACACTATTCACTATGAATTCACTAGTAACGTTTTTATGAATTGCAGCTTTATAAAGAACTGACGGTCCGGCTAGGAGTAGCAGCCGCCACATTCAACAGTATGAAGGCTGTCTGGAGATCAGATATGTACCAAGTGAAAACCAAATCCCGCCTATATAACTCCTGATAACACCTATTCTCCTGTACCGATGCGAATCGTGACACCTCACTAGGCTCAAAACAGCAAAATAATGAGTTTTGAGACCAGTTTGAAAGAAATTTACTTTGAATAAAGGAACGGACGCAGCAAAGTCCGGTGACAACTGTCATCAAGCGGAGGTGATACGGTTGGCTGGGTCAAATACTGCAGATGCCTCCTGAGAGCCTTAACCACGCTTGTCTACTTTACCTAGCATCGGGTTCTCAACGTCCTGGACGTCCACTGCTGACTGTTCGTCGGCAGTTTATATCAGAACTTCGGGACTAGAACCTGACTTGGGAAGACGCACAGGAGCTGGCAGCCAATAGGGATGCAAGGATGATTTTTGTGGATACCATATACTCCAACTAGGGAGCGATCATGGAATGATGATGATGATGAACGTTTTATCATAAATCAAACATTACTTTTTATGTTTAAATTGGTACCTATAATTGAACTATCATCGTCTGCATATAAACATTTTATAATTCATTTGGCTTATTTTATTTTTGTGTGGTGAATCTTTGTTTTTCAAAACTCACTAAAGGATTTATACTGATACGCGGATATTATGGATTAAAATGTCAATTTGCAACAATATTTATTTTACAAGAAATTCACTATCAAACCACAGAACCAAGTATTATTCTAATCTAACTTTTGAAATTATGTATTCGTTACCTCTTTCTCACATATAACCGGTGCGTGTAATGCTACCGAACTCACACAAGAGGTAGTATCATACATGATAAATATAGCGCAGGAAATTGGTAAAATAAACCAAAGTAGGGAACAAAATGCCGAACACTCCTCTAGTGGAACGGAAGGCCTGTTGACTACTGCCAACAGGCCGGCTTCTCCTAAAGAGTTTTAAGTGGTTTCCTCTCCACGTAAGCAAATGCTGAGAAGTTCCTGATTAGCCCACATTAATATATCCCTCTTGATCCCAATAGTTTAGATAAATTTTAAGATATTTAATTGCAGAAAAATCCACTTTTTGAAATATAAACCTTGTATATTATAAGCAAGGTAAATAATAAAGCAAATCCCATATTTAAAAAAAAAAAAAAAAAAAAATGCTACCTCTTTTGCACGGCCTTAAGTCAAACGGTTTTATTTCAAATAATAATAGCCCTTATGAAAATGTGTTGAATGACTAAATTGCATTAAGGAAAGCTGCAAGATTTAACAGTAATTGTAAGTGTACCTTTTCTAACGTAAATCTTAAATTTAGGGTTTGAAGACGTCATAAAATTACTTGTTTATCTTTAGCAGCATAAGCTTCTGTAAACCAGTAGTAAATTAAAAAATAATCTAGGCGCACAGTCTCGTTGTATGGAATGAAGTTTAAAACTACATAAATATGAGTATCATGTAAATTGACTTACCCAAGTATTTAAGTAGATGTATTTTTTTAAATAATAGTGTAACACAAAACATTACTTTCGATGTCAAAAAATATGGTAAGCTGCGAATAATCGGTTATTAGGAGAATTCGCCCTACTTATATGTGCCATCACCTGATATGGATTCGGATTGGGACGATACATGTGAAATTGGCCTAAGGCTGGATTCTGTTAAAACGCTAGAAAAGTATGAAAAGTTATGCGATTTCGACATTTTAATATGACTTTTTTTAAATATATTAATATCACACCATTGTCGCACCATTTAAAAAAAAGTTAAAATGTATTCTTGAACTCTTGCAAAATTTACTTTTGCATATCAGTCATATACCTAGCCTTTTAATATTCAATATCCATAATATTACGAAGAGTGTATGTCTTATAGATAATACATCTCCAATGTTTTTGCAATGTATAAAATATGAATTTGGTCATGAGGGGTAACAATACCCGACATAAGGCCTCCTAATAATTTATCAAACTCACAGTGAAAGGGGCAATGAAACCAATAGAGAAAATTTCAATTATACTAATGGTTAATACAATTGTCGTTAAATAAATAAAGTTACTAAACTTTTGTCAAAAAAAGTTATTTTTGTATGAGCGAAAGAGAAGTGCTTTTACTGTGTGGAAGATGGTAATCTTCCAATATTTTATTAAGTAAAGCTGTATTTGTAAACATTTGCAACTATTATCAAAATACTAATAGGACATATTTTTTGATAATTATATGTATTTAAATTAGCTACTGAATTTAAAAATTACGAAATATAGTTTTATATGCTAGAAATAGAAAAACGGCTGTTACAAAAATATATTATAAATATGATCAAATAAATGTTTTTCAAACCACAATTTCTCAAGTAAGCCGCTAAAACGGGCATTTTTCTGTCAATTTATTCCGTTAGTCTACAAATTAAAAAAATGTTTTTAAAAAAATACAATTAAAATAAATAATGAATTTTGAATAATATTAGCTTAAAATATTGTACGTTAATCATGTGCTTAAATATATTGCATAGCATTATTTTATTTGTTTTATGTTTTTTTGTTCAGTTTCTGGTACACATTTTTCTTCGTTCAACTATTGTAATTTGCTTAGGCCGTATGCATAATAAATAAATTGATATTAGATACGCTGTAAGTGAGCCAAAGCAAGGCCCTATACAGTTTGGAACAGACGAATTTCTACGATTTGTTAATCACTTAAAAAAATATAAACATACAACCCCTTACTTATACCTACAAATTATTTTATCGATTTTGTTGATTCGACCACATAGAAAATGTTTATTGTCATAATTTCAAATAACGTAACCAAACAAATCGAATCCTAATAAATATAATATTCAATTCGAATAACTTATCTCATTTTAATCATAAATCCAGTTTATCGGTGGCCATTTCCATCTTGTTTACGACATTTCTTCGGAGAAAAACTCCAAGTTTATTTTGGTGAAAAATCTAAACGAGCGATCGTCCAATAATAATACAAACAAGCAAACACTTGGCGGGAAATCTTTCGGAAAAACCAAAATGGCTTCGATCCCGCGCATTTTATATCGGTGATGTAAACGATCTCATTGCATTTAGTGGTCCTAGATATTTGCTCACAGATAAAGGACCAATCTCATTCTGAAACGAATCAAAGAAATGTATTATTATCAGTTTGTTTACATTTTTCTATTTAAAAAAATAAATCAAAGTGATGTCAAGATTTTACACTCTCTGTTTATTTATAAACATCCATAAAGCTTTTACACATTAAATATGTTTCTTTTTTGGGTGATACCGTGTGTGTTGGATTTGTTCCAGCGTTTCGGCTACCATTGCAAGAGCCATCTTCAGGGTAAACTTAGTGTTTTGTAGAAAAAAGTATGTGTTACGGTACTAGTCATTTGTACCGTGTCGCAGTCGGCACATTTTTATTTATTTGTGTAGTATGTAGTGCTGGGAACCATGTTGCGTTTAATTTACGAGTAAGCCCGTCATCTTTGTTTATGTTATTTGTGTGTCTGTGTATTTCAATTGCCTCTTTTATTATTCGTGCACTGTAGTTACTGGGTTTAGGCAAAATTATGGTTCAAAGGCAAAAAAATGTCCGGTGTCTATAAAGTGTTCCGCTATTGCAGATTTGACAGAATGCCCAAGTTTACACCCTCTTTTGTGTTGGTCAATCCTTTCCTTTGATACAATATTGTTTTGTACTAGGACTCGAACATTGTCCACGTGTAAACTGCAATTTGTAGGACAAAAGAGTCCCGATACATAGCTACCGAGATAGATGGGCGGGTTATCTACGCATCCTCGTGTGTACGCGTACTGACAGCATCTTGTGACTATAACGATTTGCTTGACGTAAACGTGTCGCTCCTAAAAAATTCTGCCTAAAATTGCGGCAGAAAAAAACGTTTTCATTATTTAGTTCCTTCCTTAATTATTCCAGTACAAAATTAATGATATTTTTCGTGAATTCGCTAGTAACATACAACGTCGTGTATTCATTTTTGCAGCTTTTACGTATGAACTGCGGAAAAAAATTCGTATCGTTTTAGTTTAATGTAAGTTATTTTCGAATTGATTGTTGTAAGTAATTTTCTAATTATAAGTAAACCACTATCAATAATATGTACAAAATTATTTACAAAAATTAAAAACACAAGAGTAAAAATTAAATACCCACTTTAAATCGCCCATTTTGTCCAGTTTGATGAAAACATAACAATGATTTAACTTTAAAAAATTATATCTTAACTTTTTGTTGCGTGACTGGCTCATATCTAATATGCGACTTAATATAATTTGAGATTGTAGTCCTAAATGTAAATATTGTGAGTTTTTTTTAACTCGTCAATTTTCCCCAACATTTACTTCTCTTTTTTGGGCTTTATAATAACATACACCAAAACATTCTTCTTAAAAAAATATATATTAAAATTCGATAAAAAAATTTAAGAACTTAAATTTTTCAATTTTTTTAAAATCGATTATTGAAGGCACTATTTATTGATTAAGGAATTTTAGAAGAATACTAGAAAATATGCGTAATTTTAAATTTTTGTATTTCTAACAAAAACAAAAAAATATGATTATGCTGCCACGGTTCTAATATTCTATTTATTTTCTTTAAATTTCTTAAACAAATTTTACTCTAATACAAAGTCTTTATATAAGAATCAATATACGAGTACCAAAGTTTGGTCAAAATTATAGAGGCGTAACTATCGGTCAGCGCTTTTGCCTATCATACAAGAGGTCTCAAGTTCGATTCCTGACATGGTTGATATGAAATATTTACTTAAAAGGGTGCTTTCACACCAGAATATTACATAGTCCCTGGACTGGTACCTGAAGCGTAAGACTGATCACCTTACCTTCATGTAACAAAATCGATTAAGACACGCTGCGATTGGTGTACTAATCCAGCACCCTATGCACCATTAGGTGCGGAAAGCGAATGATGGTGAATCTGCCGGTCGAAAGGTAATTATATTTTAGTTATATAAAACTTTTAAGTATATTTTTTTATAAAAATACCTGAAAAAAATAATTGTCTTTATCTATTGCATGTTTACGTGATTTTTTTGATTGCCTGATTTAAAAAAAAACAGCATATTTTAACGGCCAAATAGTGTGATTTCCATACATTTAATCAGATTATAGCCTCAAACATTATTATCACTTAATAAATGTTATTATTCAATCTAATATATTGAGTTTTTCTACTGACATTTCTCGGTGAAACTGCATTTTAATTATGATAATAAAAATACGTATATAGTTTTATTCCACTTTTATTTATAAATTTTTACCAGTGATCGGGTTTCGTCGTGACTGACATCGTCAGACTGATGTCGGTCATGACGAAACCCGGTCACTGGTAAAAAAATTATAAATAAAAGTGGAATAAAACTAATACGTATTTTTATTATTATAATTATTCAATCGAAATTCGTCTTAAATTTTCAACCATATCTACAAGTTACAATCTCACTGTTTGTTGTTCCATTTTTTACGATCTCCTTATCCAAAGGGTTAGCGAATAAGGGTGTTGAAAAATACTGGAATTTAAAAGAAATTCCGAAAAATACTGGGAAGATTCAGGAAGGCTCTGGGTTGCAATCGCCTTCGTCCCTGGCTCGACGCTAAGTCCGGCTCTGTGCTCCCCTCCTCAGCCAATAGAGAGATGGTATCTGCGGAAGCCGGGCTGTTATTGGCCGCACATTCTATTTGGATTTGGCGGGAACGAAATGGGACTAAATGGCAAATCGATTTTAATTGGCTTCGTTGTTCTTTTTGACACATCGCATTTTTACGCTTTTTGCAACTCTATCCTCTATATTCCCTAATTTGCAGTTTTTGGCGTTTGGATTTGGATTTGAAAAATAGCAACAACTTATTTGTTTTTTATATTCTGTCTCTTAACCCAACTTTAGTGCATAGAATACTTGAATAGCAATTATTGAACTACACGTTAACTACTGTAGTAGCATTTTATTTTTATCAAACAAAGAAAACATAGATAAACTAACTGTATTACAAAATAAAGCCTTTAGAATCATTTTGAAAAAAAACAGATATACGAGGGTAAAGTCGATGGTAAATGAAATGAAATTATTAACATATAAACAAAGAATATTTTACAATACAATGATATTTGTTCATAAAATTATAAACTCTAATAAAAAAACAGAATTTTGGAAAAAAATTGATCGGAACCAGCATGAACACAATCACAATACTAGAGAAAAGAACAAAATTAGACTTCCATTTAGGAAAAAGGCAAAGTCACAAAATTCAATTTTATTTAAAGCAATTAAAAAGTATTACGAAATGAAAAAAAATATTTATGAAGAAAAAAACATATCAAAATTTAAAATAATGGTCAAGACATATGTGATAAACAATTTATAAATTAAATATATTTGTAATGTTATTATTAGAACACACATAACAATATGTATGATATGTGTGCCCTATTTTAAGATTTAAATAAAATAAAAAAAAATACTGCATTTTAAACCAATTGCCCATATGTAGATTATTTTTTACTCTAAAACAAATGATCACCTTTACACTTCGAGTAGCACGCCATTCAAGATAAAGTATTTCATGAGGCATTGGGTTTTATATACACCCAGTGCATGCATCTAATAACTTAAAATTTCATAAATATTTCGCATTGATATTAGATATGAGAACTGCATTAAAAAGCGATATGTTATTTGCAGAAATAATTCGTATTTTTCTACTGCTGTTTTAGTCTGGTTTACGGTATTTGCTACTTATAAATCTTATGTAGGTATACTCCCTATAAATCATAATATGTAGGAATACATTAATATGTGAATGGTTATTTCTCTTACAAATTTGCCATAAAATTAGTACTGAACTTCCTCTTATAAGTCCACAATAGTACCATGAAACCACCTTTGGTAAATAATTTGTATACCAATTTTATGTACTATTTTTATTTTCACATTATATGGTACAAGTATAGAAGTCACCCGGAAATCAATTCTTAGTGTCAGCGTACCTACTATCGAATAACATACATACAGAAACGAAATAAACAATTAATTATCAAAATATTCATATGACTGTTAACAAACTGCTGATACGAGTGGATGTAAAATCGCTTAGAAACACGGAATTAGTACATGACCTCAAAGTAAAATGAACACTGGACAATACATAAGTAATAGCATTCTCAATTACAGTATGCAGTCCATACAGTAAGTTCCATAATGTAGTCCAGTTCAATGCACAATGACTCAAGTAAAAACGTCTATGCAGTTACTCACTGTTACTCTCAACATATTACAACAGAGATGAAAAACATTTTAAAGAAGGTAATATAGAAGTCTAGGCATATACAAGGGGTTATTACGTGTCATTGGCTGGTTTAAAATGTTATTCATCTCTGTTGCAATATGTTAATATTAACAGCTCTGCAGGGAGTTGAATCCAGTCCTTGTCTACAAAAATTTGGACAAACTCAAAATAATGTTGACTGTTACTCTATTTTCTATTCACCATCGTTCTCTTCAGTTACCCTCCAATTGGGTAAGAGCTCCCATGAATCTACCATTCATCCAAATGCATACAATGAACATTAGAATATGCAATTTATACATTTTTTAAAGTCGTTTATATACTTACTCTTTCTTTTTCATTTTATTTTCCATTAATTTATGATTATTTTTCTCAATTTTTTTAATTTGTAACTCTTCTAAATCTCAATTTAAACCTAGTTTTCTGAATTTAGATTGCCAGCCGTCTAGATTGCTTACTTGCATTACATATGTATAGAATCAAATTATTTAAATATTATTATCCATACGATGTATTAGTAGCTTCAAAACGGGTATTTTTGTACGCAACTTAACATTGTTAAATTTTGTAAGTTAACAATTTCCTTACTAAGTACATTTTAAAGTTTATTTTTTGTTAAATGATAATAATAATATTATTAACATCTATTAGATCTTAATTAATCATAATTTGTTATTTTTTTTATTTTTATTAAT
This sequence comes from Micrasema longulum, assembly GCF_059751315.1. NCBI lineage: Eukaryota > Metazoa > Arthropoda > Insecta > Trichoptera > Brachycentridae > Micrasema > Micrasema longulum. The sequence goes on from NW_028279260.1 coordinate 242,744, forward strand.
AAATTTCATAAAAGGTACATGTTTTTTTTAAAATTCTATACATATCTACTTTTACACATCTAGTAAATGTAATAACTGTAACTCTCCAAAAAAAGAGACTAACTTTTGTGCTTGGAGAGTGACTTACACTGTTGTTGTCGTTTATTTATAAGAGTTTATATAATTTTAAATACGTGTCTATGAGAAAAAAATAAAAACATAGGATATATAAAGAAAAAACAATTATACATTCATACTAATTAAAATTTAATGTAGTTTTTACACGTGTTCAAAAATTTCTTTAGATTTACTTAAAATTTATTTATTGATATATTATTTTTAATACAATGCGATTTCTATGAACATACGATAAAAGAAAACGAAAGCATATAGGGTTAAATGGTAGACTTATACCACTGGCAATCTCACACAGTCTAAGTAAAAAGAAAAAGAAAAAGAAAATTTTAATTTTAATATTAAAAAAATAAAAAAAGTTGAAAAAATATAAATAGTAAAAACATTATATTAACCTAGTGCTAACAATATTAACATTTAATACATTAAAATTTACTTTGTTATGTCTTCCAAATATTCCTTAATATATAAAAAATTTTATTAGAGGCATATATTTGGAAGACAGATACAATTTTTGCTAATAAACGCCGTATTTCGGCACTTAAACTGAAGGTTTTAAAGAGAGTTCTACCCCGCAGTATTTCATTGTTTCTGGACTGGTACCTGAAGCGTAAAACTTATCTCCTTACCATTTCTTTTTTTTTTTTGCAAAGCAGTTTGAGTACCAATGCAGTGCGCTATGTACCAGTGCTTTCATAATATCGACCAAGAAATCCAAAATTGTCCTGTATCAGTACTCAATTTTTAAAATGTAAATTACTATTTTGGCGTTGCTCAAATACCGATCAACACTTTATTGCTATTCAGAAGCTTTCATGAGATAATATAAAAATCATTAAGGGAAGGTACGTGGAGAAAACGACGCAAGTTCCACTACATAGCGCCATCTGGTGAGACAAGACGCGACTAACTTAACTTGTTTTTACTAACTACGGCTTTCAACAGTTTGAGTCTACTTCATTTACCACAGTGGACTTCTGAAACACAGATTTTTTTCATTATCATCATCTATCTGAGCTATCTCTTCGTTCTCGTAACAATAGAACCCTTTCAATACCCATACACCACTCTAAATTTTTTCCTTGTCTTTTACAGAAGCAGCTGCTTGATTGTGGAATAATTTAGCCACTAATGTCCGACTTCTTTATTCACATTCAAATCACGACTGAAAAGTTTTTTCTATCTCTTTCCTCTTTTCTTTCCTGTTAACCCTCTACTCTCTTTATAGTATAGTGTAGATATTTAGTTCATTTATATTTCTAATTTTTATGAGAACTTATGATAAATGCCTAGACTTTCATATTCTTTTCTCTAAAGTATTCTCCACCTCTGTTAATTGCAACATATTATTTTAATCCAAAGTATTTAAAACAACTTTGAACTATTTTATATGTTTCTTTTAATAAATCATTTGAATAAATCCGTAGCACGTGACAACAAAATAAATTATTTTAATTAAATTACAAATTTAAAAGCTTCAATTAAATGAACTTAACAATAGAATCACCATGTAAAGCGCCCTTGAGGTATTTTATTACGAAAATGGCGCTATATAAGTTATCCATAATTAATTAATTTAAGTCTTTTTTTATTTCATCATCATTAGTTTATTTTTATTCACATCAATTGATATTTTTAATAACTTTCTTTATTTTATTAAAACAAATATTAGTTATTTCTATACTATTTTCATCATCATTCCCTTTCCGCACCTAATGATGCATAGGACACTGCATTGGTACACTAATGGCAGTGTATCTTGATCATTTTTGTTACGCGAAGGTAAGATGATCAGTCTTACGCTTTAGGTACCAGTCCAGGGACTATAAAATATTCTAGTGTAAAAACACCTTTAAAAATAAATACTTCATGACAACCATGTCGGGAGTCGTACCCAAGACCTATGCATGATAGGCAAACGCGCTGACCACTACACCACGAGGCCGACAATTGTATTTTATTGTTTTACGAAATTATTTTTTATTTTAGTTACATAGTAAAATTTACTCTCCATTATTGAGTCATACTAACGAATTCGTATTTTGGTATTATTTTTTTATATTTAAATTTTTCATTGATAAACCCTTACGGGTTACATACATTTGACAAAATATTTTTACTTTAAAAAAAATCACATTCTATTGTTAATAATAATATTTTTAACATATTTTGTAAAGGTTGTCTGAGTCTTTTGTTTAGATTTGTCTGGTAGTTTATTGAATAATTTCAGTCCGTGGTTTATTAGTCTCAATTGTTCTTTTCTCGTTTTAAAAGGTTGTATATGATATTTTTCTGATATTCTAGTATTGTGTTCATGTTTACTATAGTTTTTTTCAAGTTTTAATTCTTCGTCTACAATTACATCAATGTTTAATTTATGAATATGAATGATCGGGTTGTGGTCCTGTGGCTAGTGTCTTGGACTCACAGACCAAAGGTCTGTGGTTCGAATCCCACTCTACCCCAACTTGATTCCATTTTCTAATAGTGAGTTATTTACAACTCGTTGAAAATGGCCCTCAAAATTAAATATTTGGGTAAATTATAAGAACGCAAATATTTCTTTTATAAATAAATAAATTATAAAATTTAAGGATTCTAGTTTAAAGAGTTTAGTTACATTTAATTGTTTAGTTTGTTTTAAAAGTTCTTTAGTTGCTGTTAGATAGGGTAGGTCATACACTAACTTAAATATTTTATTTTGCTGTCTTTGTAGTCTGTTTATGTCATTTTGATTTCCTGTTCCCTATAGTAGTTGCATATAACATATTTTAGTTTTTACATAGGCTTCATACACCAAAAAAATTTCCTTTATTGAAACAAAGTTTTTGATTTAAAAAAAAAGACTCGATAAAGTCGCCACTTTGCTAGTTATATTGTTAATATTCATTGTCCATGTCAATTGTCTGCCTATTGTTATTAGTATTTAACATGTTCAATTTCAGTTAGCCGTTCATTATTTATGTTAGCATCTACTTTGTGACATTTTTTTCTCGATTCAAAATGGAAATTATTATTAAAAATGTTTTTTCTGCGAAAATATTAAAACCTAAAACAAAACTTTAGGGAAAAAGGTTTTCTAAACAACACAAACATGTATTACATCTTTAAAATGTTCTTCACCTCTGTTGTAATATGTTAATATCAACAGTTCCCTAAGGGGTTGAATCCAGTGCTTGTCTACAAAAATTTATACAAACACTAAACATTATTGATAAATCTACCTGGTCCAAGAAGAAATATAAAAATTGAGATGTATTTTTAAATTGTAAATTGTGAAATAATTCAATCATATGAATCTCACCCGCAAAAATAAAGGTTTCAGCTCTTTCACTTCACAAACATCAGCAGATGAAAGAATCGAAGAAAAATAGATGTTCAAATATATACAGAATGTTGAATGTTACACAGTGTGTAAAGTAGTCACTCAAACCAGCCAATGACGTGTCATAAGCCCCGTGGATGCCTAGACTTCTACATTCCCTGCTCTAAAATGTTTTTCACCTCTGTTGTTATATGTTAATATTAACTAGCTAAGCTCCCTAGGGGGTTTGAATCCAATCCTTGTCTACAAAGAATTGGACTCACTCAAAATATTGTTATAAAATTTAACTTTCATTATTTTTTTTATTTTTTACTATTTTTTTTAAGTGTCAACTGGGTTTAAATGACAACAGATAAATGAGGATGGAATATGCAGTTTTTGTGTATTCATTTGCATCATGAGAAAGAGCCCTTAAATAGATACACCCCTGTAATATAGTTTTCGCAAATCGCTAAATAATAATATCACTATCGTGTTTCACGAAGTAAGATCCATATAAGTATATATAGAAACATATAAGAATTTTTAATTTTTTTTTAGAATGTAAAAAAAATATATAGGTTATATTATTATTATTATTCGTACGGGTTTATTATGTTGGTAAAAATAATTCATTTTCAATAAAAAACAACCGTATAAACGATGTTTTTTTTCATTAAAGTTACAAAATACTAAACATAATTAGTTTTTCTAAATTTTTGTAGAAATTGACTGAATTTGTCCCCCTGGGGAGTTTTTAAAATCAGCATTTTACAACAGAGATGAAGAACATTTTAGAGAAGGAAAATGCCTTAAAAGGTAGAATTTTGGTGAAATAATTTAGTCTGATGGATCTAATTCGCATTAATAAAGGGTTCAGTACCTAAACTTCACAAAAATCAACAGTTGGAAGAATGAATGAAATATGGATTTTCAAACATAGGCAGAATGATGAATGTTACACAACGTGTAAAAAAACCCCTCAAACCAGTCAGTGACTGATCATAAACCCTGTAAATACCTGGACATCCATGTTATCTTTCAAAATGTTCTCTATATTTATTGTAATATGTTAATCACAAAGTACAATTTATGGTCTCATTTCAATTTTTTTAATGTAACAATTATAAAATCCATGAAAATAATTTATATTTTCACCACTAAGTACAATAGTGGAATTACAATACAATTTACAATAGTTAAAATCAGGTCAATTAATTATTCGGCCATGTTTCTTGAAGATTTACGACAAAAATATAAAAAAATATTTTTCAATATAAACGAACTACTTTGAACGACATCACTAGTTCAAATGATTGGACGTATGGATCACAAGACGTATGGATTCATTCTAATAATTAATCAGGAAGACATCGACGATCTTTAAAACCCCTTTCATAATTGTTTTAGCCAGGAATTTTGTTTTAACAAGTGAGGACTTGTGAGGAAAATGGATAAAATTGTGAAACAACTAAAATGGCTCCGAATACCTCAAAACGTGTTGATTGGTCACCTGGAAAAAGTAGAAAAACAATTGCCCATTGTGACGAAGGGTACCCTATGAAGATATTGCTATGATTTTGAGCGGTCGAGCAACAAAGTCAATTTGGAACGTCGCGTCGAGACCAAAATTGAGGAGCAAGATTTATGGGAAGATCAACAAAAAGAGTACCCAAATGGCAATTTATTTTTTATTTAATGAGCACATTTAACTTAAAATGAATAGTATTTTTGCTACCTGTTATACCACGCACAAGTTTCATATTGAACTTAAAAGAAATAGTCTTATTGCTGCTGGTTTTGTTGGTCTTCCCAAAAACAGTGATCATGGACAGTGGCGGTTTTGTATTTAACCTTCTCGATCAGCATCTTCGGCTGTGATGGGGTGAAGTTTGTTCGCCGCCGACTTGAGGATTTTTCGCCCGAGTGAGCCACGGTCACTATAAAATACTCAGTTTGATGGTGTGGAGTATCATGCCCGGGCGGCTAGCTATCATCGAGGGCAACATCGACGCAAAAAAGTACCAAGAAGCAGGTGTTAGAGGTGAAACTGTTGCCTATAATCGAGGATTTATTAGAAGGACACTTTCAGCAGGTCGGAGCGCAATAGCATACAGCCAGGAGTTACATAATATGGTTAGATTAAAAGCATGTCTATTAATTATTTTTATATAAATAATCTCTTAGAATTATTCAATAATGGTTATTAGAAACACAGCCTTAATTAGAATATAAATATAAGCTAAAATAAAGTTAAAATGGAGAATAAATCTGAATTTTCAAAGAATTTATTAAGGGGTTCTAAATTAATTCCACTACTGTGCGTACTTAAATTTATACACAATCATAATATTTCTATAGTAAATAATATGTTTATAACACTGTAAAAAATTAATTAAAGGAACAGGTACCTCCATAAACAAATAAAAGATATTTCAAGTTCCCTGGTCTACCATTTGAAGCTTAAAACTAATCATCTTACCATAATGTAGCAAATAATTAAGTTACGCTGCGTTTTTATTTATCAAAAAAATATTTGGATTCTTATGATGTACCAAAATATTTTAATTTTTAGGCCATTTTTAACGAGTTGTTAATAACTCAGTATTAGAAAATGGGAATCAATATAGAGTAGAGTAAGGTGTGAATCTCGGACCTCTGATCCGTAAGTCCGCAACACTATCCACGGGACCACAGCCCGATTTGGTTTATCAATGCACTATTGGATACGTATAAGAGGACTATTATGATAAATAATTTCTTCATCTGTCTTTTCTATTTTTCGACCACAACGTCATTCAATTATTTTTAGTAAATATTATCTTGGCGAGAACATGATCTTGCATACAAATGTTCGCTTGCAATCGTTAAAAAATACTAGTCATTCACCACACGGCTGCGGTACGGTAATATTTTTAACAAAGAAGGAATAAGCAAATAATTCTCTGTTTATGTTTATTCTTCCCACGAAACATTGGGGTTGCGGATTGTTGATAAATCAGATCTGAATATTCAAAAACAGGGGTTGATTTTTAAGCACAATTATACATTACACATATCGAAAATAGTCGTCTCATCCTCGTTTGGCGTCAAGACGCAGAACTATTTTATTTATTTTACGTTATTTATTATTTTGTACCTACACATTATCAATATTATAAAAGAAGACAAATTTAAATCTGACAGATGTTTATACAGAAATAAATCGTATTAATATTTAAATCACAAAAAAATTGTGGTATTTTTCTGAAATTTAAAATTTAAGAACATAAGTAAATAAAAATTCATTAGAAACGAAATATTTACTTCCCCACTAAAAATCGATCTTTTTTGCTTGGTGGGGGAGTATTCGCTTTAAAATATTTAATTTAAATGTATTTCGGTAGATTAAAGTATAAATAACATATGTTTGTAGGAATAATCGGTGAGCACGACAAGATGTTCGAATGTAGAGAAAGCGAGGTCTGTACGCAAAGACATAGTTATATGTCGTTCTATCCTTTATGTCTACCAAAGTTATAAAATAAAATTCTTGATAGACTTTCACTAATTTATTTGGCCAGTTAGTTCAATTGTACAATAATTCATTTGCCTTAGACTAACATCTTTAGACTAATTAATAAATTAAAGCACTAATTAGTGAAATACAAATATGTTATTACATAATATTAATGGGATTTCACTTAGAATCGTTAATAAAAAAAAATATATTATTCAATTACTTACATCAATCGAGGTATTTGTTTTTCATCTAATTTCAGTTTTATTTTACCCTTCTTAATAGTTTTTTTCATACATAATATACAATATGGTGCGAGTGAGAAAATGTCAGATCGATGCACAAATTTAATTATGTTTATGCATTGTCTGCATCCCCATTAAACCAGAATCATTTGTAAGGGATGATCTGACAGGCTTTTATTAAGTAGACAGGGTGTGTACACACGCACACACACGTCATAAACATCGCACTAATGCAAAGAGAGAAATTATGAATATAGTGAGTAAAAAAAACATTTGGTAATATCGTCAAAATTTGTTCATTTAACTCATAAGCTTTTTAAATTATAAGTATAAACGTACATGCTAGGTTTACCAATAATAATTCAGGCTCTTTTCTAAGACAAACTTTTTATACATGCAATTTTAAAATGTTGGTATTCTTCTAGGTTTATTTTTTTATTTTATTTTATTGAAGAAACATACAGTACATGGTTTTATAGTACATACAGTTATACTTAATTCTAATGAACCAGTGAAGTTTTAATATTAGGCATATAATCAATATATCCAATCTTTATTCTATGATTTTAGATTATCAATTTACTATTTTTAGTGCCAAAAAGAAGGGAAAAAAAACGTTGAAAAACGAAAGTTGTTTAAAAATTTTAATTAAAGTAAAAAAGTTATTTTTAAAAGTTTGTATATCTACTTCTAACGTATTTACACAAATGGAAATAATATAAAAGTAATTTTAAGGTAAGAATTAAAATAAACAGAATAAAAAACATGCCCAAATGCAAAAAAAAATCCAAAAAAGAAAAACATCTACATATTTTAAGGAATTTAAAAAAGAAACAATGAGAAGAAACTTTAAAAGAAATAAAATATAATAAATTTAAGTTAATTTAAAAAACATTACATTATAAAATAAAAATAATGACACATTATAGTAAGAAAGGCAAAATTTTATGATTAGAAGTAATTCTAAAAGTAATTAAAAGTAGTTTGAAAGTATAAAAACATGTCAAGCGTAGCTAAGAAAAAAAAGAAGAATTACAGGTTTATCAAGTAATTTTTAAAATTTGAAAAACCAATATTAAGAGAAGATTTTAAACTTCTAAAAAGAGGTAGTTAATAAAATTTAATTCAAGCAATTTTATCAGTAATAAAAATTTAAGTAAAGAAATTTAATTAAAAATAACAATATTAAAGTATTTAATGTGATGTGATGTAAGAGAAAAGGGGTAAGAACGTATTATAATATATTAACGGGAGTTTCATTCAAAAGTTTTCAATACCTTGTTTTTAAATTATTGTAATCCTGTATGATAAATATCTATATGGTTCAAAAAGCTGTAAAATTTGAACAAGATCTATGTAAAAACGAATTCTGACAATAGTTCGTATTGATGTTAGTAGCAGGATAGTTTTAATTAGATCACCTTGCCTTCCAAGTATCTTCCAACATCCAGATATGCTATAGTTGGAGCACCAGTGCAGTGCCCTACGCACCATTAAGTGCGAATAGAGAAAGTCTAATAATTATTGTCATTTATTATGTACAATTAAATTTAGTACATTTTCTTATTATTGAATATTCGTGTGTCTTTTTGAAATATTTTTGCTCGTCCTCTTTTTAGCAGTAATTAATAATAATATTGCAATAATATGTTTTTTGTAAAAGGATCTTCACCGACAAGCTATATCAATTGGCTTGCTAAATCTTATAAGTAATAATATATTTGTTTAGTGGTTTTGTACCTTTAGTATTTAATACACGTTATCTTTGTTTTAAACAAATAAAAAAATAAAAAAAACTTTTTTCTTAAACAAAGTATTTTATGCATAAAAAGCTAAATGTTTGACTGTATTGTTTCTATGTTCAGTTTTTAGATATCTTTTTTACTATTCTACTTGCAGCGTGAAGAGCTTTTAAAGTTTGATTGGAAATGGACAGAGCAAACAATAAAAGTGGCAACAGAAAAAGCGTCCCGTTTTAATCTAACTCGGTAACGCGGTGTTTCAACATTGCATTCGGAAGCCTTAAAATTGGGGTGAGAACAAATTTGATTCGCAGCATCCCTTTGACTATCAATCATGCTTAGAACAGGTCACCCCGGGTTCCCACGGTACAAAGGACAGGATAAAATGTGATTGAATGAAGGAAGTTTTTGACCAGATTTCCGGTTGACGTTTTTGATCCAAATACAGGTATTTGAAACAATGATCGGTGTTCAAATTATGGACTAAATAATAATACTTACAATAATGGTTTATTAGCAGTCACCTATTATAAAAGTACAGTTATATGTTGACGCAATCACTTTTTTAACGATATGCATTAAACGGTTTGATCGAAAAACTGTATTTATTTCATGAACATTAATAGATTTACTTTAATTAAGATTTCTTTAAATGTCACAATAGCTTCAAGAACATAAGTTTAGTTTTACTTGCATTCTCAAAATGTTCTGCTAAAACAGGTATTATTATTTTAATTCAATCGTAAAATTTCACTTAAAAATGAGTGTTTGCATTGTGAAAATCATATTGAAGTCAACAATATTAAAAGCTTGTCCAAATTCCTGTATAATAACAATAATAATAATAATATTAATAATAATATACAATGTAACAAATACAAAAATAAAACAAAGGTAGTCATGGTCAAATTGAGAACTTATTGCCACTAACAATTTCTTACAGTCTGACAAATAACAGATAAAAAATACAATAATAATAAAAAAATATTTATATTGTGCCGACTTAGCACGATTGCTTGAGGTGAAATAATTCAGATAAATCTCACTCGCATCAATAAGGGTCTCAGCTTTTTAACTTCACAAAAATCAACAGTAAAAGCTCTCCTCCACATGCCCGAAAACCCCTTTAAAGACCGAGGGTCTTCTTATCGTTTTCGCTCATTCTATTTTTTTTATATTTTTAAATCGAGTAATTTTATTTCACTTTCATACTCTTTTACTCCACTGCTTTGATTGTACCTTTCATTGTGAGTTTGGCAAATTATATGTAGGGCTTATGTCGGATATCTTAATTCTTCCACATGACCAAATTCCAATTACACGAACAGAAAAATCAACAGCTGGATAAATTTGAGAAATGAGGATGTTATAACACTGATATAATGTTTCATGTTATGCTGTGCATAAAGTGGTCACTTAAACCAGCAAACAATAGCTGAAATTTTACTTTATAATGATAAAGGCCCTTATTTCATTATATTATACATTTGTCAGAAGCCATTTGGAATACGCCTCTCAGATATGGAATCCCCAGTATGCCATATATATAAGTAGAATGGAAAATATTCAAAACAAATTTATATAGTACCTTAAATACAAAACCGGTATTTCTTGTGTATCTACTCTCACTGCCTCCACCTTCCATGAAATCATTTCTCTACAATGCCGCAGAGTGTGTGCGGACCAACTACTGCTTTACAAAATTATGACAGGAATGGTTGACTGTACAGAGCTGCTTGGTTTAATAACAATACATGTGCCAGCCAGGATTTGTAGACGGTACCACCTGTTTCATGTACCAATAAGTAAAACATCGTATGTTAAAAATGCTTTTTTTCGTAGGACTTTTTCAATGTACAATACAAAATTTAAAAATATATATTACACAAACATCAAACATCGATTTAAAATTTACACTAAAAATGTATTATATAACTTAGTAGACATTATAATAATAAATATGTACATCTCCCCTCCCCTCCTTATCCTCTCTTCAAGCATTTTTGTCCTTATCCCGCCCAATTTACAGTAACTTAATGTTCTTAAAATAAATATTTAAAAAATCTTTGATTATTGAGTACATGAAAATGACATTTTTACATGTATAAATTGTATGTATTTATTTGATATGTAATATATTTTCTTTACTAACTTTCTATACTATGTGGAAATCTGTTATTTGTTCTGAGTTTATACACTATATCTGTTTGTTTACTTAAAATATGTATGTAGAACTGTTGATTTCCCAAATATAATCTTAGATGAATGAAAATGGCCCTCAAAATTAAATATTTGGGTAAATCATAAGAACGCAAATATTTCTTTTATAAAAAATAAAAAAATAAAAAAATAAAAAAATAAAAAATTGTACTGACGAAATCCAATTAAGATGTTCATTGTTTATTTTTAAAATTTGAATCCACGTGAGAAATAAATCATAAATAAATAATTAATGAATAGTTTCATTTAAAACTAAAAATCACAACGCATGTATTATTAAGCAGAGAAGATACAAATTAAAACAGTGGGAACTCTTTTCATTCGCTTAATTTCACGGATTATGGTCTATTTACAGAAAAACACTGCATGCCTTAATAAAACGATTCGAAAAATGTCATTTTACTTAAATTATGATATTTTAATCTCCGTCTATAATCGCGTGATCACATTACTGAACTTAATTGCCCAGTGGCATAGTGTCGGTCATAAATACGGGGGTTTCGGCTTCACAATCAGGTTTGGCATTTCGCTTTGTGAAAGGGCGTCCGTCGGACATCGAACTTCAACCCATGTGACTTGAAAGGAGGGTGAACCCCCTGGTGCAAGGGATCAAATGCAATAATAAAAATGGCTATTATCATGATTGTACTGGATTAAGTCGGTATCATACCAAACTCCGGTGATCTGTCTGCTTCAGCTCTACGTAACGAAATGTTATGTATTGTATTATTACTTATCAATTATCATCATACCCCTGCCCGCATCCGATGGTACATAGGGCACTCCATTGGTACACTTAACTTAATGCTAGTCGATCATGTGTTACATGAAGGAAAGGTGATCTGTGATCAGTCTTACGCTTCAAGAGCCAGTCTAACAACATGAAATATTTTAGTAAAAGCATTTTCTCAACATACTCAAAAACAAGTTTAAACACCGAGGGTCTTCCTATCGGTTTCGTTCACACTAAAAATTTTTTTTTACAAAAACCGAGTAACTTAATTGTTTGGAACTCTTAAACCGCTTAAACTCTTAATTAATTGAATTCAACGCTAATGCTTTCATTGTCCCTTTCACTGCGAGTTTGTCTATAAAATATTGCAATGTAAAATCACTGCTTTAGTCAATATTTCATGACGAAGGTTGACCCAGGAATCGAACCAGCGACTCTAAGGATAAAAGGCGAACGCGCTTATCACTACACTATGATGCGATTTTCTTATTCAGGATTTTTACCTGAGAGTAGACATCGAGTTGAAAACACTCGTTTAGGATTATTACTGTAAATTTTAGATGAAATTAAAATAATGTTTAAATGATGTCCAAATGTTAGTAGACCTGTTGGATTTCCTCTCTGGGGTAATTAAGGTATAAATTTGTAGCAACAGAGAAGGAAAACAAGAAAAAAGAGGAAGAGTGTTTCACAAAAGTCAACAGGTGGAAGAGTTTAGGAAATGTGGATGTTTAAACATAAGCAGAATGGTGAATGTTACACAGGCTGTAAAGTGGCAATTTAAACGAGCAAATAACAACCCAAATGCCCTGCAAATGCCTAGACTTCCTCATTTTTTCATCAAACATGTTTTCCTTCTCTGTTGCAACGAATTTTCATCCAAACACGTACATGTTTGATGACAGTTAAATTTAATTTCTTAGATATGAGTAAATACCTATACAAAACCTGAAGATTTTTTAAATAGGTTGTATTGATTCGGGTTGTGATTCCGTGGTTAGTGTTGCAGACCCACGGATCACGGTCCGAGGTTCGAACCCCACTCTACCCCAACTTGATTTCCATTTTATAATAGTGAGTTAATTACAACTCAACAATGTTTGAGAATGTCCAAATGCTTGCAGACTGGCTAGATTTCCTCCCTAGGGAGTTATTCATATTTAAATTCATTGCAACAGAGAGGGAAAACATCTTTGAGAACGGAATATGGAAGTCTAGGCATTTACAGGGCTTACGACCTATCATTTATTTATACTTTTACATTGTTTGTAATTTTTTTTATACAGAATAATGTTCCTTCACTGGGGTGTTCCGTGCCGAGGGAAATTTAATTGGCTGGTTGAAGTAGCCACTTTACACACTGTGTAACATTCATCATTCTGCCTATGTTTGAACATCCACATTTCCTCAACTCTTCCATCTGTCACCAGCCAATGATAGGGAATAAGCCCTGGAAATGCCTAGACTTCCATATTCCCTTCTCAAAGATGTTTTCACTCTCTGTTGCAAAGAATTTAAATAACTTCCTAGGGAGGAAATTCAGCCAGTCTGCAAGCATTTGAACATACTCAAACATTGTTGATATAACTATCTGGTAAAAGAAGTATAAACATTGGAAAATTGTTTTCAGGCGTTGCCTAATAGGTGATTTGGTTCAACCGGATGAATCTCACCCGCATGATAAAGGTTTCAGCTCTTTTACTTCACTAAGGTCAACAGATGGAAGAATTGAGGAAATTTGGATGTTCAAACATGGGCAGAATGGTGAATGTTACACAGTGTATAAAGTGGCCACTTAAACCAGCCAATGACAGGTCATAAGCCCTGTAAATACCTAGACTTCCATATTCCTTTCTCAAAGATGTTTTATTTCTCTGTTGTAATGAATTTGATTACAACTCGTTGAAGATGGCCAGCAAAATTGAAATATTTGGGTAAATTATATGAACGCTAATATTTGGTTTAAAATATTCAGAAAAATAGGATATGCGGTACTGTTGTTAATGATTCGTGAATTCGTGATATCTTTTAGTGAATAAGTCCATATCTGTGCTACATTTAAATTCAAATGTGGTCACGGTTGATTTAAATAATTTCCACTTCTCAACTGCAAATTCATGGCTTGGAAAACGGAAAAGTCCGCTTCAAAATTTAACGCGATTGCCATTTAAATATCTCGCAACACCGAGCAACAATTGGAACGTGGAAGTGTCGCCGCCATTTTGGCTGTTTTAAATTCTCTTCCCGCGTTTTCCACAGCCGACTGTCATGTCTGCCGCCGACCGAGAGGACCGAAGGGCACCGCGCAGGGACGTATTCATCATTTAGGGTCATTAGGGGCTCCTATGCCCGCTCCCACGTTCTACTTACCACATGAAATATCACCGCAATATTCAATTTATTAAATAGCTGACGTAAAACAGCGATTATTTACTTTTTTTATATTGTATTTTAATAGATTTACGGACGAACTCCATTTTATGGAAAACAATTTTACTCCATTTTATAACGAAAACAATCATATACAGTAACGTAAAACAAAAACGCAAAAATGAAAATAAAAAGCAAAAAACGAATAAGTATATTGGACAAACATTATACGATCCTGGTTGATTTTAGATATTGGAAATTTATTGAGTATTATTAATATTTTTTTAGTTTAATAGTAAAGTTATATAATTTACAATCAAAATAATTCAGAATCTGATTTTCGTTAACAAATCTGATCATTCTGGGTAGAGGTGCCTGGAAACCATAGTTAGTTTTATGATGAACGAGGAACAGAATTAAATTATTTCTGAGTCTACGTGAATGAACATTAAGAGGTATTTGTTGGAGAGTAGTTGGCCATCATATTAAATAAATCGTTGAATATTTTAAAGATGCAAATCAAATCGGCGTTTCGAAAAACTTGATAGATTAAGAAAAAGCTCCATGTCAGTATAGTTAAAGTTGTCTCCTGTGATTCCTAGTTTGGAAGGATTTTTCTTATAAATTTGTGCTGAACTGACTCGAAGCGATTTATATGAGTAACATATGAAGGAGACCATATTACAGAGGCGTATTTAACAATAATATAACGAACCAATGAGCAGTATATTTTAGTTTAGTTTATATTTACACCATCAGATGGGAAATTCGGAATACCTGAAACTAGTTGTGTTAAAATATATTAATCTCTTATGTGGTAAAAATTACAAAGTGTTTCATTTTAACTTATCTATGATAATGTTTATTATTTAGATAAGTACTTGATGAAACATTTCTAAAAAATAGTGGTGATTATGTTTTTAATTCTGTGCAGCTCTGGATTCTGCCAGTGGGGGATCGGGTCCGTGGTATTGCAGAGCTGGAGGGTAGGTACTTACCCTGGCGGCCAAATGAAATTAAAACACAGAGAATCGTCAGGTCGGCCATGCGTGAGAGGGTGGGTAGCGGGTAGTGTCGCGGGCGGCCGCCACGCGCCTGTCACCGCCATCGCTTCCCGCTATCACTTCCATATCATCCTGATGTGCAACGTGTATATTATAAATTAAAATTATTTTTACTGCAGCTAATTTGGGGTTGGAGATGTTTGTACTACCGTTGTACAATACGCGACAGTACACCAATATACCTAAATTTTAAATTGAAAAAAAAGAACGGCGTGTATTAAAAATATTAAAAAAAGTTTGCCAATCAATTTGCATTTAACAATAATCTGTACTTTGGAGGATAAAACGTGGGAGTTCATTTTTTGTCATTTTGAAGTTTAAATTCAGAAATAATCGCAATAAGCTATTTTATTCGTGAATAAAACACCGTATAAAAATGCATATTAAAGTTGAAATAAATATCTGAGGTCCACTTTGCTTTAATGCAAAAACATCAGTAGTCCAGACATGCTATTTAATATGTACTGTTATTATCAAAATGATCGTTTTTTACATTATAAGTTCTTTAAAGATTTAAATGATCTCATTTCGTTGAAAAGTTATGATATTTTAAATGCAACCCTGGATATCACGATATTTAGTAATTAGTAATATTGCTTTAATTATTCTTTATTTCTTTAAATACTATATCTACATATCATACATACCTATAACCTTCCCATATCATGGAATTATCAGTTTTAGACTCTTCCTTTATAACTATGTATCATAATGTTTAAAAGTAAATTATTCGTCATTTGTCAACCTATTGTGCTTTTTTTTCAAGTTTGTCTTCTTCAGCCTTGTTCTCTCCACTGCTGGATAAAGGCCTCTTCAATTCAATTTTCAATTATTTTTTTTAAAATATAACATATACATTACAAACATACATTCAATGCGTACGTATTATAAAAGAGAAAAGAAAAAAAAACATGAAAGAGACTTAGGTCAAAGTAGTAGGAGAATCCTGTTCCGGAAAACCCCTTCGGATATATGGAACAGATCAATGTCCAGAGCGATTTTGTTCAGCATAGCGGTAGCCCTTCCAACAGGCATAACCATCGGCAGGTTAGTCCTGTATATCGGAATATAAAACAATCTATGCTGTCGCTGTCTTAGGTAATTATCAGGAACATTCAAACCAATGATCATCATAATCTCAGGACTATCGACAAAACCGCGCAACAATCGATAAGTGTAGCCAAATAAACATTCCTTCTAGTCTCTAAACTGTTGTAGCCAAGCACACCCTGGAGAAACTCCAAACGTCTCCATTCTTTCCTTTCACCCGCTTTCATGATTTCTGTTTTACCGACTATAGAGGCAATGTCATCGACCCATAAAAGTAAATTAAAATCAATTGTCAATATTTTTTAGTAAACCGATGTAAAAAGTCTATTTTAAAACTATTAATTGTGTAAATATATTATATATATCAGACTAAACTAAAATTGTAAAATATTTTCCTCCACACGGGTTTTCCAGTAAGAAATGTATTGTTAATCCAAATGTATAATGTGTTCTTTAAATAAATAACAGTTAAAAGGTATTTAACAATATTTAACTTAAATTTTATCCTTCGTGTTTAATATAACATTTTTCTAAATTATGCCGTAAAAATAAAATGTAACCATTTGGCAACCAGGGGAACGAAAGTTAATGCTGTGTTTCCATTTTAAGCTGAAAATAAATAAATCATGGTTTAATCCTTAAATCGAGTGTTATCACAAAACGGGATCACACGCGGCACTCACTTGTGTCAGTCGCTTGCCGGGGGTTAACTTTTCCCATATTTACTGACTTCAAACATTAGCTTAGAATAAATTCTGTACATTTGTGCGTATTATAATATATTGTGGTTGCTGACTATCTTTTTACTAACTAATCCAAACGAGGGGACTCGTATTTACAAAATAATACTCGTCATCATAAACATAGGCAGAATTGTGAACGTCACTTACATTTTTTTGATTTTAAGCCAATCAACAGGCTTATGAAACCCCTAATATATTGGCACTAATGATATGCAATACAATAAATTAACTTAACCTAGACAATTTCAGAATTTATTCAAATGTACAATGGGTATGGCCATGTCATGATCAAGGCAGACATGGAAAGTGTGTCATCTCAAGTCGGGAGTTATAACACTGCTTGCTTCTTGAATGCTTGCCTTTGCTGTTGGAAAACATCAGCAGTACTGTTCGGTAAGATTTTGTTAACAGTTCTGAGGATCCTCGGCAGAGGGGAAAAGAATGCGACGAAGGTTCTAAAATTTCCCACAGCAAAGACAGCATTGGTACGCAAATTACAGTGAGGTACATTAAGATTGATCTGAGCAAGGATATCATGGTCATTATAATATAATTTTTTTTTGTGAAAGAAAATTTAAACCAGCCAAAACCTGTCTGAACTCTAAACTGAAAATTTGAAAGTATTCTAGACGATCTTAATAATTAATTGTAAGCGTATTTAATCTGTTTCTAAATACTAACGGTTTCAATCCGCCTTTATTTTTATTATTCTTCTTTTTTATTTATTACATAGTTTTATATTGTTTCTATTCATTTTTTTTATTCATTACATAGGTTTACATTGTACGAATATTATAATAAGAAAACCATATTACAAAATCAAATTCAGGTAAGTTACGACCAAACGAGTTATACAGTGTAATAGCAATTTTTGGAGATTTCAATGACTTAGATATTCGAAAAATAAATACACATATTTTGGATGCTCTCTTGAAGATGTAATCAATGTGATGGTTGAATTTAAGTTTGTTATCAAAATTTATCCCAAGACCTCTGATCTTATTAGATATTTACACTTTAGCAATGACAGGTCATAAGCCATGTAAATGTCTAGATTTCCATATTTCCTTCTTGAAAATGTTTTCCTTTTCTGTTGCAATAAATTTAAATCTTAATAACTCCCCAGCAAGTGAACTCCAGCCTTGTCTGCAAGCATAAGGACATGCTAAAAATAATACTGTTTATCTAAACTCTAATTACAGTATTTTTTTAACATACGTATTTACACATACTTAAGGGAAAGTTATAATTGTATAACATTATCTCTGTTTAAATCACGTCTGAAGAAACATCTCCTTTCTCTTCCTTAATCTCTCCTCCTTTCCTTTTTCCCATTAAGTAATAGTTTTGATTTAAGGTAATTTATAAACAAATACGTTTATTTCTATTTTTATTTATTTTTAACTTTTTAATCTTTTTTTTTCTATTAAATATGTTCTGTAACTTGAATTATAAAAACAAAACTTTTATTTTATTGGTTGGTTGGAAGAAATTGCCATTTGGCAATAAGCCCGCCAATGTACAAATACCATTATGTACAAAAAGTTAAATAAAAAAATAAATAAAATGAATAAATTATGTTCTTCTGAAGCATTATGACATGTGCCAAGAATTTGTCTACTAGGCAAATCATTATTTGACCTGATTAGTACTCAGCCCAAATGGCATAATAACAGAAAAAAATCAACCGTATCCAAAATTCCATCAAAATTCAAGAATTTTAATGATAATAAAAAAAATTTAATACGAGAAAACCTCCCTTTAAGGGCCGTCAATATTAATATGTGAGGCATTAAAAATTAAAAAACACACAGACGCTAGGGGTTCTGAGTTTCAATTTCGGAATGACACAACTCTCAATATTTTCCACAGACTGAACAATATTTCTATTACTAAAATTGATTAATTCCCTAGGTGCCTACACCCGCTTCTCTATCTTTTTATCAGTATCCATTTACCCTTCATCTATGGTTATTGCGATAGTGATGGCACGCGCCGGTAATGCGCGGAGGGCGGCCACAGAACTGCGCGAAACTGCGATATGCGATAGTGGCCAACCGATCCTTTAATAATGTGTTTATTTAAAGGATTAATGGCCGAAGATCGACCGCCAATTGTGCAAACGGCCGCCACTCGTGACTTGGCGTTCTCTGATTCGATTACAAAATCAAACGCAATCGATTATCATAAATTACGCAAAATTACGCAAATATCTATGGAATACTAGTGGGTGGCCAAATATGAAAAGCAAAACCTCAAGATTTTATTTACGTTTAGAAAAATATTGAATTGATGATTTTATTGACTTAGAAAGAATATTGAATATATACAGATGATCGAATACTGGCAGCGTGGTAAGTGTTCCACTGTGAACGCTCTTATACACCTCCTTGATAAATTTCAACGCTCATCAGTTCACGGTTTACCTCTTCGCTGTTATTCTCAAAGCGCCCTCTTAATTCCTATCCACAATTCCTCCTCCTTTTCTAACTCACATAATATTATAGATTTGGGGATAGTTTTTGACGAAAATTTGACATTTATTCCTCACATTCATACCATCACTAACTAATAAGGTGATGAAATGTCTTGGATATTTGCAGCGAACTGTAAAGGGTTTTAATTTCATCACTACCCTCAAAGTGCTATTTACTGCCTTAGTTAGAAGTAATTTAGAATTCAACTCAACAATTCGGTCACCTTATTACAATGTTCATATTTTAAAGTTAGAAAGAGTACAACGTAAATTCCTTAGATTCATCAATTACAAACTTAATATACCCACTGAAAATATTGATTACGATAATTTATTATGTACACTAAATATGTCAACTCTTTGTAAAAAAAGAATTATAAATGATTTATTAAATTTATATAATATAGCAAATGGCGTATTGGACGTCCCGAAATTAACTAGTGTTATCAGCATAAAAGTACCTGTTCGAAATACTCGGCAGCTAACGTTTTTTTTAAATCTACTGGCAGTCACAATTATTATTACAATTCACCAATACCTAGACTACACCGGCTAGGTAACGAGTATCGTGCAGTTGATATATTTCGTCTGTCTTTATATAAATATAGGTTGAGTATTCAAAAGGTTATGAATTAATGTGTATAAAATTTCTTAATATTGTTCTTTATTTACTATTTTTTTTCTAATGTATCTCTATAATAATGTATAAACTGGTTAAACTGTTAGTAGGGAGGGCAGATGATTAAGTAACAAGTGACAGCTTCAAATACTTGGGAGAACACATAATTGAGATTACAAAGAGCTCACATCCCACCTAGGAATTACTGGAGCAACTTTTTACACGATGCGTAAAACTCTAACCTGTACTTGGTCAAATATAAATACCGAAGATTCAACTCTTGAATAACGCCAGTACTCCTACACGGATGCGAATCCTGTTACTTTACCAACAAAACACAACACTAAAGCTTTAAGTTTTGAGAGTAAGCGCTTGAGGAGAAAATTAGGTATAAAGTGCTTTGATTTAAGTCGGAGAACGGACGCAGCAGCTTTCCTATAACGAGTGTCTTTTAAGGTGCGTCAGTGGACCTGACGTGGACACGTGCTGCGGATGCCCCGGGAGAGCCTTAACCCAAGTTCCCACACGTGTGAGCTCCCGCTCTCCTGGACAAGCTCCACCAAGGAGCGAATGTGGACAAAAAAGATGATGAAATTCACTAATGAAAATAATCATACATTAAAATTATAATTTCCGTTATTAAAAATTCTTAAACCGTCAACCAACCACATTCCTGCACATCCCCCCATAGGAGAATTTAATTAAAATATTATTTTAGTAACCAAACATTGTAATTATTTAGACATCTGCAGCTCAGATGATAAATTAGCATATTCCACCCACAACAACCCCTTTCCTCAGTACCTTCCCTTAACAAAACAATCATATTATTTCCGACAAATTCTTTGGACGAAATTTAATAAAAATATCTTGGGAAATACTTTCCACCATAAAAAGGTATCTCATTTTTCAACATTGTTTTTATGCTGAATTAAAAATTGTATTATTCGAAAATTAAACATAACAAATAGCTATATTTATTTAACTTAATTATGACGGAAAATTTGTAATATAGTAGACATATGCAAAAATTATTATTTTTCATAAATGTTTAACTATTACAAAAATCTTAACGGTTTGATTTATTTAATAACGATTTATGTACATGTTATATTATTATACAATTTAATCAAATTCATTATTAAGATTCTGTCAATTTTTTTACCCAATAAAAGTTTGATTTAATACAATTAAAGTGTTAATGAGTGAAAACTGTTAGATTACTATTCAATTTACACACCATATAAAAAAGCCTTGAATCTCGATATTTCAATTAATCTGATCATCGTTCCCTTTCCGCACCTTATGGTGCATAGGCCACTGCATTGGTACACCAATCACAGCGTATCTTGATCATTTTTGTTACTTGAAGCTGAGATGATCAGTCTTACGCTTCAGGGACCAGTTAAGGGACTATGAAATATTCTATTGTGAAAACACCCTTTTAAATGAATATTTCATATCAACCATGTCGGGAATCGAACCCGAGACCTCTTGCATGGCAGGCTAACGCGCTTACCATCACTCCACGAGGCCGACAAATCTGATAGTATTTATAAAAACACTAGTAGATCTACGCCTAAGAAAAAAGCTTTTCTTCAGCTTGAAGAAAGTTTAGATATCTATGGTTAATATACTAAATGTATTTTTCTGCACCACAGCAGGCCAAAAGTCGAATACAATATAAAAAGTTACATTTATTTATTATTATGTTTTTACCGGGGATAAAACCCAGAATCCCCGTGCGTAAAGCAAGCTTTTAAGCCCATATTTAAATTATTTCTTCAAGTAGTTTTTAAAAAAAAACACAAGTAATCCATATGTTTCTTTTTTCAG
This sequence comes from Micrasema longulum, assembly GCF_059751315.1. Lineage (NCBI taxonomy): Eukaryota > Metazoa > Arthropoda > Insecta > Trichoptera > Brachycentridae > Micrasema > Micrasema longulum. The sequence continues at coordinate 264,759 of NW_028279260.1, forward strand.
GGTAAAATGTAAAGATGGCTCCTGCAATGGTAGCCGAAACGTCGTAACAAATCCAACATCCAACACACACGGTATCACCCAAAAAAGAAACGTATTAATAACAGTGGCTGTGAAAACCTTCCCACTTATTTAACTAGTAATCCGTTTTAAAAAAAGTTATTCAATTACTCTTTCTGATGACAGCTAGTTTCTTAAATGGATGTTTGTTCGTCATACCACGAAACGATACAATAGACCTTACATATACCATAATGATGAAGTTCGGTGGTTTTTTTTTTAATGTTTGTTAATAGACTATCAATCTAAGCATATTTTTTTTTTAATTATCAGCGCTTTGATTTTTTAAAGTTTTGTAATTTTGAAATTACTTCGTATGTGGCGTTACAAATTCTCTTCGGTGAGTTCTGTTGATTGGTGAGTCAACTTCCTATAAGCCAGAAATCTAACAAAACTCTATCATTGGTTGATTCGAAAGCACTAGTAACGTCGTTCAAAACAATTCGTTTTTATTAAAATTATTTTCCTTATTTTTTTCATACATTTTCAAGAAATTATTTCTATACTCTAATTTTAACCACTTATAAGACAACCTTTTTTATATCCAATTTGTTCGTTATTTCTAAATCACATACATATGTGAAACTTTGAAATGCCCTTGAAATTCTAAATGATGAAAAAAAACGACACTGTGTAAATGTAGGCATGATTATTATTGTAATAATTGAATAATCAAACTCCTATTTTATATCAAAATACGCCAGCTTTTACCTTTTCATTCAAACAAACAAACAAACAAACCATCACTCCGTTTTCCCGTAAGGGTAGGCAGAGAGGATAGAACGCCACATCACTCCATCTTTGCATACAGATCTCGCTTCCTCTACATTAATACATCTTCTCATGCACGCGCGCCGATTATTCCGACTTTTGACATGTCCATCTTCAAGTATTTGTTGGAATTGGTGATGCCATGTCTTTCTCGGTCTTCCTCTATTTCTGCTTCCATCAACATTCGCCTTGTAAATATTCTTAGCCGTTCTTTCGCTGTCCATTCGTTCTACATGTCCAAATCAGCGCAGAGCTGCTTTCTTGATTTTGTCGATAATGCTCGTCTCAGCCTTACATAATGTACGGATCTCAATATTTGTGCATCTATCGTACATAGATTTACCACACATTCGCCTGAGAGATCGCATTTCGACAACATTCGGCCTACTTTCATCCCTGTTTTTCCAAGTCCATACTTCGCTCCCATACATCATTCGATTATTTATTTATTTATTTTAAAGAAACAAACAGTCGACAATGATATAGTAACATTAAAAAAGTATGTAGTTTAAAGACAGACCAGCAAAGTTTCTAAATAAGAATCATACATATATTTAAATTGTGTTACAACAAAAGGGTGTGTTTATGTGTATTTGTATGAGAGTAAGACGGTAGTCAGATGGCAGAAGGGACCATCTGTAATTTTCAAAAATGTTCAGGAGAGCTGAAATAAGACTAAATTTCAAGACTTCAATCCTCAAACTAAAATATTTTATTGTTGTTTTTAAATAACAAATTACCATTCTACATAATTCTGTTTTTTTTTTCCATGTGTATTTACCGAAATATTTACTAACACTTTTGAAAACCAAAACACAGAAAAAAATACAGATGGTCACTTCTGGCATCTGACTACCGAAGTGTAGATGTGTATTCGTGTAGGAGTAAGTGTTCAGGTGTGTATAAGTGTGAGTGTAAATCATTAAATAGTAAGCGAGATCGTATCGCAGCCAAAAATAAGGAGTCTTAATTTATTTTAAAATAAATTAAGGGGTATGTAAAATATATCTATAGATGAAAAAAAGCATTATAGGTAGAGCAATAACGATAGAGGAAAGAGTGTTGCGCATAGTTAGTGCTACAGACTGGCAGATGGAACAAATACTTATTTCTTGTCACGCAACCTAACCTAACCTAACTATATAAGTATGTCTAGTAAAAATCCAAGTATAATACATAAACGAAATAATATATCAAGATGTACGTGTATTATTAGGGATTTTTGTTCGGTAAAATTAGTTTCTCCTTGCTCTTTTAAATATTTTTCTAGTTAAACCTTCCGGAGAGAATCTTGTACTTTAAATGTAGGTAGGAAGGTTTTATCAAAGCCATCAATTTTCTTCTCAGCCCTGTTCTGTCGGGAAAAGTGTTAAGGGGAAAGTCCGCAAGAGTTATACGCAGAAAAAGTACAATCTGTTCGCGGGGAGAAAACTAAACTTGCAGATTCCAAAATTACTAAAGACCTTAGCGTCGGCCGTAATAGCACTTTCCCGAGTTCTACTCCCAGCGGTGTGATCTGTCGGGCCCACCGATAACTGGGACCCGCCCAGACCGAACTTACTCCATTTCCATCCCAGATCAATACCTTCCCATAAATCTCCAACCTGATTTTACCGAACAAATTGACATGCTTAATTTAATGGGTCTACCTAATAAAATAATCCAGAATTTTCTTTGTTTTTTTAACTTAACTTCGAACGAAAAGACCTTTTTGCGTTTTTTAGATTACTCAATTTGATTAGAACCTATGTACTAAATTTTTTAAAATATTAATTTTATATACGGCACAAGTTCCTTCTACATTTTTTGCAATATCATATAAAACAGTAATAATGAGCTGTGCATATGAATATTTTTAGAAAAAGAAAGTGAACTACATAATTATTACATAATCACTTATTTTGAAATATAAGTTAAAAATTAAAAATACTTGGTAAACTTCCACTTATTTATTTGACCAATTAGCGCTTATACCCTCTAATGGGCATCTTCAGACTGGTAAATATTATACAATGTGAGAATAATTTATACAAAAGAATATTTTATCTGCATATAGATTCATTTTAAAATTAAATTATATTGTATCTCTTTGAACCTGTTTTTTACTGAAATTTGAAATTACTAGTTTTAAAAAATAGCCGACTAAAGTTTGGACTCATCTAAATTGATATTTGTATTAATTTTTTAGTGAAAGACATATATATTTCACCGCCAAATAGTTGAATTAGCCACTCAACTGAGCGGCTAGACTATTCATTAATTGCCGGCATTCAACTTAGGTCAGGTAGTTCGGTAAATTAACGTTTAACGAAAAGATTGAACGTCGCTTAGGCCCTTTGATTTTAATACGACAGTAATAATCGTTTTATGGTTTTATTTATTTTGTTATGTGTTTTTAGGTTGGGTTAAGTAAAGTTTAATAATAAAATAAATTACCTAATCCAATCTTCAACTTAACTGAATCCATAACTTTACTTAACAAGTTAAATAATGAAACTATTTTTTTTCATTAAACTCAATAGCTAGCTTTCAACCAATCAACGTAACACGTTGAACGTTGAACCATCTTAATTTATTCAACGAACGGCATAGCAATTCTGTTTAATGCCGGCATTTAATGAACAGCTTTGCCACCCAGTTGAGCGGCTGATTTAACTATTTGGCGGCGATAATTTTTTTATTCATAAATTTCATAAAAAGTACTTGTTTTTGTAAAACTCTAAACATATCTACTTTTACTCATCTAGTAAATGTTATCACTGTAACTCTCCAAAAAAAGAGACTAACTCTTGTGCTTGGCTTGTCGTGACTTACACTGTTTTAGTTGTTTATTAAAAAAAGTTTATATTATTTTAAAAACGAGTACAGAAAAAATATAAATAAAAACATAAGATATATAAAGAAAAAACATACAACAATATTTCATTCATACTAATTATAATTAAATGTGGTTTTTATACGAGTTCAAAAAAATTCTTTAGCCTTAAATTTATTTGTTGATACATTATTTTTAATAGTTTTTAGTTGATTAGGAAGATTATTATATTTTTATATATATACAGAATAGTTTCTAGTTTTAGAAGTAAAATGCAAATTATCACGTTTTTATTAGTTTAGTGCAATAATCAGACATAACGCATGAAAATAGGAAGTTATGAGATTATTATATCATTGAATTAAATATTGTATGATAAATATATTTTAAAAATACAAGTTCGTAAACTGGAATCTCAAACCTGCGAATTATGACACTACAATTTTACGCTGATTACTTTATATATGAAATATATTAATGTTTTCTTTGGTATCCGAATTTGGGACATTTTGGGACTCCGAATCATTATGAGATAGTTGGTAATCTGATGTATTTATTCCCGAGGGAAACATTATTATCCTTCGGGCGTTCTTTTGATTACAGTGCAGATTTGTTGAATCTTTCTCGGATTCCTTAGAACACTACAAAACATTTTTGCGAAATACCAGATTCCGAAGGTCAGGTGGGGCAAGAGGAACAAATGCTTATATATATCAAAATCTGTCGAATCAATAGCCTGTTTGACAGTGAAATGCGCTATTGTTCCAGAATCGAAACTAAAATGTTTGAATTGCGTTCCAATTTTTTTGGAGATGAATATTTTTTGACGGTGCTTTAATAAAGTTGTCAAATATGACACTAATTCCCTGAATTAGAAAAAAAGCCCAATGGGCAATTTTCATAGATTTCATTTATTAGTACTAATAAATTAATTACAAGACAAACGGTACTACTCTTATTAAAATCTATTAAAAAATAAGGGAGATATAAAGGATCAAAGTCTGGTCATTTGAATAAAAATAATAACAAACAATTCGTGACGTCATCAAGTATGACGTTTCCAGGTGATGTGTGGCGTCATAGGTTGTTTTTCCCAAAAATCTATGATTCGTAGAGCACTGTGGAATGGGGTGTGACTTTGATCATTTTCGAACTTCAAACTTTTATAAAAATGTTATTTATTAGTAGGCAAATTGAAATTGATATCTTTAAATGAGACAACATGATGGGTGAGCGAGAAAAAAATTAAAAGCACATTGATCAAAGTCAACCTTCTGAGTGTAAGAGTTAATAATTTTAAATAAAGTCTTAAAATGTTTGCATTTAAAGCGTATTCCGTATTACCATATAGAAATAACCGTTAAAAATTTATTTTTCTAAGGTATAAAAGAGAAATATTAACAATATATCTGCTGATCAAAGTCATCTTACGATTCAAATGTTGCCCCATTTTACTATAGCTACTAGCTACAAGGTTGGCAAGAGAGGTGGAAAAAACATTGACAAAAATACGGGTCGTTTTAATTTCTATAAATGGCAATACCAACATTAAAATAAATGCACGGTTCGTGGAGTAAATTTATGAATGACATTATTGATTATTAGGACTTTTATAAACACAATTTAATCGGTTATTTGACTCTAGCTATTTGTATTATAGGATATAACCTGATCTGATACTCTTATCCGGGTAACAGGTCAAGAGGAACAGTCATGCAGATATATTCTGGACACAGAGAGCGTTTAATTTGAATTTACAAAAAAGTATGACACTCTTACCCCATCTGACCTTAAATTACTTAACATGATAAAATATATTTTGATAAAATGCTTGTCGCAGGACGCAAAATTATCCATTCACTGGCTAAAGCCTGTGGGAATGCGATCTCTCCGGCGAAACTATGTACGAAAAGTGCACAAATATCGAAATCCGTGCATTATGTAAGGCAAAGATAAGCATTATCAACAACTCATTAATAACTTTCGGTCAAAGAGGATTGATCTACTTCTCCATAGTGTACAACCTACTTTAATCGTCCATAAGAACAATTAGTAAATACTATAACTATAAAATCGTCATTTAGAAATGGATAATGGAGGTGGGATGCACACTTTGCACACAGATTGATGAGTGAATCAGGCCAAATAGGTAGAAAAATGTTTTTATTTGTGAGTTTTATGTGTTTTTATTATGTTTTATGTGTATTTGATATTATGATTCAATTATGTTTAATAAGACGTGTTTAAAATTATACAAAATGTCTCCCTCGGCACAGGACACCATAGTTTTTTTTTTTAATTATCACTAATGTAATAAAAGTTATATTAAATATATTTAATAAATAAGCTTTGTTTTCACAATTTGAGTCCAATTGTGAATCTAAACCATTCTGGGACCCACTCAAACACAAAAAAAAAAATCATCATAATCAGTCCAGCTGTTTAGGAATTCAGTGACATACACACGTACAGAAGAATTATACAGGTATATAAAGATTAGTTTGTAATTAGCCAAACAATCAACCAAAATTAACTAATTTCAATCAAATAAAAATATGAGACAGCAGCCTTTTTGTCATTATTAGAATACCATGGCACATATTAATTACGTATGTTTTCTCTTGCTGGGCGTAATGTTGTTTTTTGCATTAAATAATTGACACGTGATTAAGAACAAGGCTATTGTTATGTCAGACAATTATTAATTAAAATAACGTTGGCTGAGCAACACAATACCTAATCGTTGATAAATAATTGAATAATTTAAGCATAATAATGATTTATGTACCAAGGCGTCAAATAATGTAAATCGTAAATAGTTACGTTATTGGTCAGTATAGTTTATACGCAAATTTAAAATGTCAAATCAATTATAATTACGAGTATTTTCCGATCTACGACAATACAGTACAAGGCATGCCTTAAGCTATGGTTTCATAACGATGCGATGCCGTCATCTAGCGAGCGTCGTGTAGCGGTGGATGACGTCATTCAAAACATTGTTTGTACAAACCAGATAGCGCTGGTTTCCATAAGAGCATTGATTGTAAGCAGAACGTTAAAAATAAACAGTGGTACCGTCATTTGCGGGACGGTCGTCACAGCGGTACGTATAAATCTATGGTGAACGTTTTTTCTCGTGAAGCGGTGAACATTTTTGTGTCGTAAAATGAGTGTGAGGTGCGGTAGCGGAATGATGATGGTAAAAAAATTAAGAAAAAAACTTTTCATTCAAATATTTTGATTTTAGTTGGTATAAGAAATTCATATTGCCTAAACTTACCAATTAGTAGACATGTACCTAAATTCATATGGTCTAAAACAGTATTTTACACAATGGCTACAATAGTTTGGAGAAAAGAAGAAATGCATACTTGCTTATGTATTTTTTCCGATTGATCCGTGGTATTACGATCAACATAGGTGTAACGGAGAGTATTTTTCTTTATGTTCCTAATGACTACCTTAGACATAGACAGCTTTAGCTGTTTTATTTTCCTGCTTGCAGAACCAACCTGCCGATGGTAATGCCAGTAGGAAGAGCAATGTCTTTACTCAACCGTATCTCTTCAAATATTGGCATCTTTTATATTAGTGAAAAAAAGTTCAGAGAGGATAGCATTCTTTCTCTACAATTGCTGGGTATTTTTATTTTACCATTTTCGTATATTTAAATTTTAGTATTAATTTTTTCGTTTTATGTATGCATTGAAATATTTTGTAATGTACATAAACGTTTATAAAATAAATAAATTGAAATTGAAATAAATTTAAATTTTACGAGTAGAAAAATAGCTAGGATTGTGACTTAGAGATTGAAAAACACTTGTCTAAATCGACAAATTAGTAGACATGTACCTAAATCCTAAATTCATATTGGCCTAATCGACTAATTGGTAAACGTTCGACTTGTACAATAAAACTTTAATTATCCGCATTAATGAGTGCCAGATTTTATTGCTTTTAAAATAATACAGCAAATTGGAATCACGTTAAAAACTTACTTAAACATGTCCAGCAAAGTTAATTGCACAATTAAATTTTAATTAAAACCATCTTTTTTATTTTTTATTTCCTGATAACGAGCAAAATATTTGGCAATCCGGATGACTAAGGTCCGGGTAAACAGAGTTCTACTATATACAAATTCATTAAAATCAAAATTTAAAAAAAAAAAATCCTTAAATAAGTCATAAGAAAAAAAAAGTCCTGGTCATTCCAAAAATAAATTCAAAGTAAATCTTAAGAAATTTTTAGAACAAATCTAAAAACTGTATTAAATTTTAATTAGTATGAATTGGCGGCCTCCGTGGTGTAGTGGTCAAGACGCTTGACTCACGCACGGAAGGTGACGATAAACCCGACGATATGAAAGATTTGAATAAAAGAAACAAAAACAGACTAATGATAAACATCGTCTTATCCATAATCCGCACCTGATTATGCATAGGGTACTGGATTAATTAGCCAATCCCAGTGTACAATTATTGCATAAACGCAAGAAAATAATAACAAACATTATAAAAGTTTCCATCCCTCGCATTCAAAGAATAATCTATCTATTATCTAAGTTTGTATATAGGTTAGGTTGTGAACATAACCGTAAAGACTATTACGTGAGTTGTGGGTGATTTGAATACAAGTCGATACATTTGTGGCAGATTAAGGATTCGCAAACTGGCAAACCCTATTCCCGGAATTCTAATTCGCCATTTGGCCGACTCGAACACGGTGCTTGTCGGCTCAGAATGACCCAAGAGGGAACCGAACCCGGGACCGCTAATGGGTGATAGAGATTTAACAACCCTTAAAGTTAAGCATCGGTAGGGGAGGGAGAAACTCGGAAGTCATTCCGTAAATAGTGAATACAATGACTAAACTACATGTGAAATGGTATTGAAATTCGTTTTTGTACCATCATTTTCCTTTTACAGATTCGGAAATTATTACGATAAAAACTCAACACAAAATATTTTTATTTTCAAGGTTTTTTTCACTGTACCTAATCTAATAATAATATTCCATAGTAGTTGAACTGGCATCGAAAACGTAAGACTGGTCATCTTGCCCGAATGCAACAAAATAACATTATGTGATAAGGGTAAGAATAAGAATATAATATGCTATGATATTTGTTTAAAAATATATCAATTCTTATTTTGCTGCTTTTACCTGTGGTTGACGACCATCATTTTGAAGTCATCACGATACTGGACCAGTAGTCTAATCAGCGTTGCTACGTACATCCGACACACCGAACCACTGTCTGAGATTTCTAAGCCATGACGCTCTTTTCCGTCCATACCCCGCCTGCCCTTTTTCTTTCCTTCCATAATAAGTTGGCGAAGGGCATACTTCTCATTGCGGAATATCTGACCAAAGTATGAGACTTTTCTTCTTTTGACAAGGGGTCGGTCATCCCTTTCTTTGTTCATAATGCTTAAAACCGCTTCATTGGAGACACGATCAATCCTCAAGGATGATTCGAAGCATTCTTTAGCACAACCAAAGTTCGGAGGCCTCAATTTAGTGAGTCCAACCCTCCTCTCCATACAGCAATACTAACAATACATAAATTTTTATTGCTCTCCATCTTGTGCATAGTCTCAGATCTCGGTTGCACAAGAGTTTCTGCATTTTATAGGACGGGCTGAACCCATCAGCTACATATTTACCCATTTGCTATTGCTAGATTTAAGTACATACTCGTATCTTATTTATATATATATATTTATGTCTGATGTCACTGAACTCCTTCTAAACGGCTTAACCGATTTACGTGTGGTTTTCAGAGAAATGTAGATCTTTGCGCTGCGCGTGTTTGTAGATATTAAAATCTTCAATTTAATATATTGAAAATAAGTTAGGAGCAAAAATGTTTTATTCATCGACCTACCAGGGTTGCATTTGAGGATACACAAAAAAATAGAAGAATGTTATTTTTACGTGCGTAAAAAAAAATTTTTTTGAATGTTTACAAAAGTATTCGTTTTTTGCCGATCTCAATCAGATTCTTTCGTTAAATTCCTTATAATTTCTACCCATTCATTTCTTTTTACTGGAGTTTAGGTAATACTAAAATAATATTAACTAACATTCAATACATTTTTAAAAATTACAATCCTACATAAGTGCACCCTTGTTGGTGAGAAGAGCGGAGTTTGACATTGGCAAAAAAAAATCCATATTTGAATAATATTTATTTTATGTTTTGGAATTCGACCATAAAAAAGTACCTGGGTAACTACTAAAATTCAATTTTCGAATATTTTTTTTTTTTAGTTTTGGAATTCAATCATAAACAAGTATCAACGTATTATCAACGAAAAGTCTTTTTCCAAGCTAATAGCAGGCAAGCTAACATTCGGGTAGGACAACGTCTGTCGGGTCCGCTAGTATACATAAATGAACATAATCAAAAGTTTGATATCAATTATTGTATTTTGTTAAAATTAGATATATGTATATTATACATTGTTATTTTTGTGTTTCGGATTACATAAATTGTAAGGATATGCGGTGACAGGGTATTTCGATGAACATTGTTTTCCTGTCACTGTCTCATAGATGCCTCGCCGATGCTATGCGAAAAAGACAACTGCATTTCGGACTTTTTTGCCTAACTAAAAAAGATAGAATCGACGTTTCGTTGTCTCATTTTCCGCACCTCAAAACTGAACCGATTTAGTTGTTTTTTTAAAAACAGAGTATCGGAATAAAAAAATCTGTATCGGTACAGTTTGCGTTTTTGAAAAATATCTATCATATTGAAACTAGCCGTTTTTATGGGCTTTTGAATGGTTCTAGTCCCTATAGTAAACTATTCATCAATAAAGCAAAACTATTGAGACAGGCCGATGGTAAATATTTATAGTGTCCATTATCCAGGGCGAAAATACGGGAATACGTTTGTATGAAGAAAAGTCAGACCATGTTTCCTCTCAAGATAAAACATTATTAAGTATAACAAAGTTTGCTTCATAATGCTTTTACGTAACCGAAGAAACAGATTCGGTTTTCTTAAATAAAACCATTGACCTATTAGTACACATACATGCACCCTGAGCCCTCTAAAATTGTGACACTTGATATTTACTTACTTGATATTTCATTTGAAACCCAAATGCCTGATTGTGCGTGAAAACGTATCAAACCTGCTCGGATAAAAGGAAAAGGGATGGTCTAACTTTTCGTTGATAAGTAGGAACCTAAGTACCTACTTGTTTATGATTGAACTCTAAATCTTAAAATAATTCATATTCAAATATTGAATTTAAGTAGGTACCTAACAGACGCGTTCCGCCCATACATACTGTGGATGCGGCGATCCCTTGAATATTGGAAAATAATAAGATGTATTTTTTTCAACAAAATTTACGAAAATTCCTTTCAAGCTATATTTTTAGTAAACATTCTTACGTATGTATGCGTATTTACTATATCAACGTACTAAATGTCAAGGTATTTTGGCCCATATATTATTTTTTAGATACGCTGGAATCTGGATACTACTTTTTATTTTGAGTCCAATTACAAATGTTTGAATTTCCACGCACGCGCATTCATAACGTTGTCGTATTGTTCTAAGAGACTCGTAGAGATAAGAGCATCCAACTTGGATTCGTGATTTTTTGGAAGTAGTAATCTACTTTATAGTTTGATCTTATTTTTAAACTTAATCCCTTAAAAGATAAGAATACTATATTTGGTAATTTGAAAAAATAAACTTTGCTTCTTATTGTAATGTTCCATATTTGGGTACCTACTTCATATCTTCATAAATGGGTACCTATTTGTTATTTTGATTTTTGAACGATTTTGATAATTTTTATTAATATTTATAATTAGACCATTAGGTACTGAGAATTCAGAAAAAAAATATGACTAATCACGATTACTGTTAAAAGTTTTTGATTTGTAAAACGGTTTTCTTTTTGGTCAAGAAAACATATTGGTATTCCATATTTGGTCACTTTTCTTTACGTATCTTACCTTACATATTTTCAATACATTTATTTGGTATTTTTGTATTTCTTATACGTTTATATATTTTTTTAAAATAAAAACGGAATATTTGCGTTGATGTAGATGCGTAGATGATGAACGCAAATACTATAAATATATGAACCTTGAACCTATAATCCGTGAGTCCATAACACTAGACACGGGACCACAAACCGATTTTAAATATAAATTTTATGAATAAAACTGATAACTAAGATGACTTAAAAACCGTTTTACATAAATTACCGCATGTTTCAATAGGATAACCAATAAGGGCTGTATTGTCATCTTTCTAAATATGATAAACTCGAGTATAACTTTAGAAAAAAAACAAAGAAAATATTTATTTAAAGTTATTATAAATAACAGGAATTTTAATAATACTCTTCCACTACAATAAAATACAAATAAAATTGGTTTTTTCAGCCATCTATGGGCCAAACACAACGGTATTTGGTTTCACTAAAGGGTAGTTTTAAATTAAGTAATTTTTTAAGACAAGAGATGTCACTTTACTTCTCAATTTTTTTAGTAGGTTTTTTCTTATAAATATAAAAGCATAAACATGCTTCAATTTTCTATCCTCAATTTATGTTTGAATTATTACAATCCTGGTTATGACACGTGTAGGTGTATGTTATTATAAACAACTGTCTTATATTTATTTTGTATTTAGGCATTATTAACATATTACAACAGAGATAAACATTTTAGAGAAGTTAATATAGAAGTCTAGGCATCTACAGGGCCTGTCGTTGGCTGGTTTAAGTCGCCACTTTACACACTGTGTAACATTCACCATTCTGCCCATATTAGAACATCTATATTCCTTCAATTCTTTCATCTGTTGACGTTTGTGAAGTTAAAGAGCTGAAACCTTTATTTATGCGGGTGAGATTCACAGAATGTTACACAGTGTGTAAAGTGGCCACTTAAACCAGTCAATGGCCGGTCATAAGCCCTGTAGATGCCTAGCCTTCCATATTACCTTCTCTAAAATGTTCTCTGTCTCTGTTGTAATATGTTAATATTAACAGCCCCCCAGGGAGTTGAATCCAGTCCTTGTCTACCAAAATTTGGACAAATTCAAAACATAGTTTAGGCTGTATGTTTATGTTTGTTATCGATCATCTTTTTTCATTTTGTTGTTCGTAAATACAGCACCCCCCTATAATCCGGCACTTCACTTCTCCGGCCCTGCCAGTAATCTGGTGTTTTTATACAGGCCTTCCACTTCAATGGAATAATGCAGACTATTGAAACGAAATAACAGTAGCACTGTAAGTTTAATTTTTCGTTATCGTAGTTTTAATTGTTGACACTTCAATAATTGTTTGTATTTACTAATGCATGATACAATACGTACATATATGTATAAAATAAAAATCTGCCGTTCGTGTCAATGTGTCATTATTTATGATTTCCACTAATCCAGCAGTGCTCGGGTCTGATATGTGCATACATACGTAAATTTTATAACTTGTTTTCAGAAGAAAAAAAAACTGTTCGGTCAAATAGTCATTTTTATAATGAATAATTCTTTTTCTGAACATCAGGTCCCACAAATATTGGTTTATCCCTCTGGAGCAGTGGTCGGCAAACCGTGGCTCGCTCTTTAGCCACTAGAGTGCGTCTCACACAACGCAAACTTCTAGTACTCTTGCTACTTGGATTATTGAGGATATTGCAAATTCTGTCATTCAATGCATGGTGAAGCGTCATATTAAACTAGATTGAATTGTTCCAATTCCTACACATGAGGCTAAAAGTATGAGCGAAGTGAGAAAGGTTTTTTTTTTTTCTATTTTCCAGGCAATAATTAAGCATTAGATACTTGTTTTCAGTGTTACGGATTTGGTGATCAAGATTGTCAACACGATTGTCGCTAAAGCACTTTATCGCCAATTGAATGATTTTTTACTTGTTATGGAGATTAAATACGGAGATCTTCGCTACATTATAAGGTTTGTTTAATGGGAAACGAAATTTGACTCTCATAAGAAATTGTAATTGTTGCACTGTTGATCTATGGCTCTTTTAAATTATGAGTTTGCCGACCACTGCTCTGGAGTAACCATCCCTGTCCTGCATCAACCAGAAGTTCTTCTACCCCATGCGCACCCATCCAGCTTGGATCTTCCTTGGCAAGGACATATGTCACCTTCCAACAGCACGCATTTCTTTGATCTTCCCCATTGATTTTTTATATTTTTATTTGCTTCAGTGCATGATGTGTCCCAGCGGTGCTATTCTGAACCACTCTCGCGGCCGTGGAGAACACTTTTATCTCGTGTATTTTGTATGTAAATACGCAAGATAAAAGCTTTTTCTACAGCTGCGAGAGCGTTTGGAATTTTACCCCAGATATGTAGCTTTTCTCTGCTTTATTAAGGACAAAAGTTCTCTTTCAGCACTGGCTCGTCTTAGCACTTCTACGTCTAACTCACTAAATCTGATTCGACTCGTGCTTGATTTGCGATTACACACAAGAGAATCGCGGCGAATTTGCCCTTTCTGTACAAGCTCTAAGTTATCATTTATACACATTGTATAATATTTAGCATTCTGCCTGTATTTGAACATCAATATTTCTTCGATTCTTCCATCCATTGACTTTTGTGAAGAAAAAGAACTAAAGCCTTTATTTACATGGGTGAGATTCATCTGGCTGAATTATTTATAGTTAATTCATTTGAACAAACTAACCGACCAGGTATCCTCCCAGTTTAGCTTCTTAAAGACATTTTCCAAGTCAGTGTAAATAGAAGAGATATTGTGTCGCCTTGTCTTACACCTCTGTACATAGAAAACTTATTGGTAATGTCACAAAATTTCATGGCAAAAGTTTAGGAACCCTTTTTCCACGAAAACTTAGATTATAATTTAGGTAACAGTCGTGATTGTAGAATAACGACGAATGTGCGAAAAATGCGACATTGACTTTTTTAATATTTGATTTTGAAATTTGATATTTCAGGTTTAAAAAATATACATGTATGTATACCTATAACTAACCCAAGTATCAAACAATATACTTTTGTACTTATCGAGTTTTGACATAGTGTCAATTTTTTTTTAAATCATTTTCGTGTAAAGTTGAAGAAAATCACATGCGTCGTTGTTCTACAATCATGACAATATGTGTTGTTACATACACATTTTAAGAAAAATCATTTTGAATAATGTTTTGCACCAGTTCCAAAATGTAACAAATAATGTCTTAATTTTTATTAGACATTTTACTGTCTCGTTAAAATATTTGTATTTATTACTTTTTTGACACTCTTCCCTGTTTCAAAAACTCAAACAATTTTATTAATATCAATGATCAGTGAGGACATTAAATATACACGGGGAAAAAAGTAAAACCAGTCATTACATAAACTTTAATAATCAAGATGTTTTACAATTTATTCTATAAGTCTATAATAAAATAATCTACCTTAAAAAATAATGTAAACATTCGCTACGAAGGCCACTTTTGGTGTTAACACAAATTTAAATAAAACAGAATACCGAGATTCTTTAAATATAAAACAAACTACATATTAACATCATTTTATGGCACAAATTAGAGAATTTACAATAAATAAAATAAATAATATTATAGTGGATATTATGAGCATAGCGGTATGTTAAACAATATACTTTTTTAATATTATTCATTTTTCACTTCTTTTAAACAACTGAATTACATAACTATATTTATGTCTAATGGTTTAGGTTCAGCAAACCCATATATTACACAACTATACATTATTGTAGTAATTCAATTTATCCTAAAGATAAATTGACTAATCTAAACCCGGTAGACACAAATAATTCATTCAGTGGAGTAAATAAAGTGATTTAAAAATGAACCCTTAAGGAGCTGCAAGCAATATACCTAGTGCATGGTTCAGTGTAACGCGAACATTTGCATGTAATACCCGTATGCAGAGACAAAACTTAAGGTGAGAAAAGTACATTCTATTGTCTTCACCTTCGGGTTATTCTCCGCATTTGAGATTAGAATGTACTTTCCTCACCTTAAGTTTTTTGTCTCTGCATACGGGTATAAGTATCTACCATTTGTTCATTGCTACCAGAAAAACCAGCCTCGATATCACCCATTTTACACAGCACAGCTAAAATTAGGGTGGATTTTATTATAATCTTTTGTATTTACTCATTAGACACAGTAAATTAATTAACAATTTTTTTAATGAATGGTAATAATAATAACAATACATGGCAATGAAAAACAAACCTATTTCATCCTTTCAGACCAGAATTCATTTTTGTGTGGATGTTATCATATTTTCCATATGTTTTATACATTTATAAATGCCATTCCATATGGCCGATTTCTTGTAGGTACGGAAGAGATGCTAAGTATTAGTTTAAAATATAGGTGTTTACATGTGGCTTGAGTTTAAGGTTAGAAGTTTATTTAAATAAACTAATGAATTTTTAATATAAAAAGGAAATAAAGTAACATATTCTAGAAAACAATAAAGAGTTGGTTATTATTTATTTTTAGTACAGTGGAATTTGAATAACACATTGTCGTCTCAGTGATGAACAGACCCAAGAGAAAACACCAAATACATATCTAAAACATTAAAGTTCGTTAGTAAACATTATTAATGGAAGTTCATTGCTTATTATAGAAACAAAAGGCGAGTGATACATACATTTAATTTTATGGCGGCAAAGATATCGCGAAAGAGATGAAACCGGTCAATGATTATTCCAAATTCTACAAATATTTTTTCTCAAAAATACGATATTTTGTCTCAGTTCTTTACAACACCAAGACGACGAAATATAATCTTCACAACACGAAAAATTGATTTCTAACTTCGAACACATAAGGTTTAATATATTTTTAATGGTACTAAAAATGTAAATTTTTGCTTTTACACATCCACCCATTTAATTTCAACAACAGCAGAAAAACTTCATTTTACGTTTTTCTGAAATTTTGTGTTGTTTGCACACACATTTTAATTTACAATAAAAATATAATCAATATCAACTCATGCATTTTTTAGCATGAATCGTAAAAAACTCGTGTTTTTTTTCTATCCAGAAATCTGATGAAAAATAAAAAGTTTAATATTGTTGCAGAGAATTGATATCAAATATTTAACAGTTGGAAAGATTTCAAATTATAACTAAAATAAGTACATAAGAAACTTTATGCTTTCAAATGTGCATATTAGGATAATGCACATCTACAGACACAAATAAGAAGAATAACTTTATATATTTACCTACAAGCAAAGCAATTTTACTGAACAAATTAAATATGTCAATCAAGAAATAATATTAAAAACATAGCTTTAAAACCAAAATCATATTATGTACTGCTCAAACATAAATTTTCTTCAAGCCATTATAACAAGTAAATAAAATAAAATTTGTAATATCCAAGAAATAGAATAATCCGTTTGAAATAACATTGATGTAAAATTTTCATAAAATAATTGTAAGTCTAAAATTCACACACCTACCTAGGACCAAAAATATCAGTTCTCTGTTACAGATTTTCATTTGATAATCATTGAAAGTTTTTAAAAGAGTAAATTTCTACACTCTGAGTAGAAGATAATCCAATCATTAACCTTTTTGTATTTCTTTTTTACAAATTACCGCCTAAACACTGATAACATTAATATTTAACATTAAAAAAGTATGTTGTACTATCAAAAGAGTCACCAACAAGGCTAAATTGAATTACGACATTTAGGAATAGGAAAAACATCACCATCATGCAATAGTTAGAAGTAATAGTTTTTTGAACGTGTATTGTATATTACTATTAAATTAAATAGATTTAATTAATCACAATTTTACAATACGAACACATACAATATTTCTGAATGATTTATTAAGTAAATAATATTATAAGCGTATACAAATGAAAGTCAGTTATTTAAACATTTAAAATTGAAACCAAATGTATTGGAAAGATGTTATCATTAAATTGAGCAAATAAATCATAATAATCACATATCATAAATACTTTTTCGCAGGGAATGAGAAAAATAATATTTTCACTTATTGCATGAACATTTCACGCTTTCAGAAAACTTTTTAATTAAAATGAAAACATTGTATGATGATATGTGTAAAGATTTATCTCTATCTAAATTTAGAACATCACGTTTTGGAAGGAGTTGCAATTTTAATTTGCATCATGCTGCATCAACATGCTTTAATTATTAAATAATATTTTTAACAAAAATCTATGAATGAGAATTAATTAATTTATTGAGATTTTTTTTGTATTTGATTACAAAATTTAAAAAATATAGATTTTCAACTCTCTTCTGGAAAAAGTTTGTAAAGAGGTTTTCAATTTCATCAATTTTCCAGATTACAATTAGCTAATTATTATTGAATACTGATTAATTTGAGTCACTGCTCTTACTGTCCTGATCTTCTTTTACCACGCGGTGAACATTATAAGGAGGGGTATCCTTAAACTTCCCAACAAACTCTAGCAGGATCTGCAAGTTCTTCTGGGTCTCGATTTGTTCCGAGAGCAACTTATTTTTCACACTGTTTTTTGCTTCAATATTCTCCTTGAGTGTTTCAGCCCTCAGTTCTAATTTCTTGAGATCGGATCTCAGCTGCTGATTACGCTCTTGAAGAAGTTTCTTTTCCGAAAGCTTTTCTATAAATTATATTGTTTACATTTTAAATTTACATTCACAAATAGGTCTACAGGTTAAAGTGTGCAACCAAAGTATATGTACATTAGTTAAAAAAATTGAATATAATACAATAATATTTGAATAGACATAAACATTCCAAGTACTTTAGGAAGTGTTTTTGTCTTCAATTTATAAGTTGCGATAGATGCTATCATTTGGCTTTTAAAATCTAAAAATTAAAGTTTAGGTGCATTTTCATATTAAATTAATTACATTATTTTTTCAATAACAATTTAATCATTTTTTATTTATCAATTTTAAAATTGCACAGTTATTTCAAACTATGATCTAACTTCACAGATATTCACAATAATTCACATATTAAATGCAACATAACATAATAATACAAAATATAACCAATAAATAATATTAATAAATTATACATAATAATGAATCATAAATGATTAGCGTTAACAGAACACTGCAATGCTGCCCAAAATGTGCGCAAGGAGTGCTTTCGACACACGGAATAACAACCCAGAATATTGCTACCAGTATAAGTAACAAAATTAAATCTCGGTTTGTTTCTTCATATAAACATCATATTGTTTGAAGTTATGAAGATGATTCTTCATTAGTATGCTTTTAGAGTTTATATTCTAATCACAACACTTCAAACATTTAAACAGATAGTTACTTTTGTTTTATTTTACCTCTTAGTAGAGCTTCCGAGGGTTTCTTAGCATATCCAATGACAGTCATGCTCGTGGCTCTCGGTTCCTTGACAGTTTCTCCACACTCCGGACAGGAGGGGACTCTGCCCTTCCCGGATGGGGACGAGCTACTATCCGAGTTCGCACAGCTCCAGTGAAAGTAGTTTCCACACCCTCGACAATGACGAAGCAGCGATGGGACATCTGAAATAAATTACTCTATTTATTTTTGTACACTTTAGAATAGTGTTTTTCAACCTGTGAGTCACGACCCCCAGGGGGGGTCGCAAAGCCTTCCTTAGGGGTTGCGGTCGCAAGCAAGGTAAAAGTAAAAGCAAGGGTTTTACGTCATACACTACAATAAAATTACAATAATTCCAGTGACAAGGTGGTTCTATTTTTAAGGAACAAATAACCTAATTATTTCATAATTAAAGTCGTCTATTTCTCTCTTTAGTTTTTACAAATGGCACTAAAGGAATGTTCGAAGCTTCCCTTGCCAGCTCTAGATATCTTCCTTTTCTCTTTGTCCAGAAGATCTTATTCTCGGACATCACATAATTAAAGAGATCTTATGCGAATTAAATTTCACTTTAAGCGTGCCGTCAACAGCAAGCTCTATATGATTATAGATCTTGCTGCCGACAGACACTTGATTATTCGATTAAAAATATATGGCCTCAATAGAAAGAAAATTTAAAACGTCGTCTTTAAAATCACTGACATACGAGTAGTATGATAAAATTAAGGTCCAGGAGGGCCGCTTGATTATTTTACTCATAAAGGGGCGCGTATTCAAAAATGTTAAAAAAAAACACTGCTTAAGAACCAGCGCATGGGAAACTGGGGGCAAGGTATAATATATCGTGAGGTAATTACAACAACTAATTAAAAACACATATTTGTATCGTCCACCGTGAATACTACAAACAGGCAAATATGTGTTTTTAGTGGAGTAATTCACAAATGCTGATTTTGAGGGTACCTAGTTGTAGAAATTACCCCACGATATTATGATAATTTAACATATTACAACAAACACGAAGAACATTTTACAGAAAGAAATATAGAAATCAAGGCATACACAGGGCTTATGACCTCTCATCAGCTGGTTTAAGTGGCCACTTTACACACTGTGTAACATTCACCATTTTACCTTTATTTGAACATCTGTATTCCTTCGACTCTTCCATCTGTTGACATTTGTGAAGTTAAAGAGCTAAAACCATTATTGTTGCGGGTGAGACTCATTTGATTGAATTATTCCGCCTACATACTAGGCACCGCCTAAAAATATTTTTCAATTTTTATACTTCTTGGACCAGGTGGATTTATTAACAATGTTTTAAGTTTGTCCAAATTTTTGTTGACAAGGACTGAATTCAACTCCGTAGGGAGATGTTAATATTAACATATTACAACAGACATGAAGAAAATTTACAGAAGGGAATATAAAAGTCAAGGCATCCACAGGACTTATACATGTGGCAATTATAGGCAGAATGGTGAATTTTACAAAGTGTGTAAAGTGGCCACTTAAACCAGACAATGACAGGTCGTAAGCTTTGTGGACGCCTTTACTTCTATATTCCCTTCTGTAAAATGTTCTTCGTGTCTGTTGTAATAATAATATTCCACTAAATATTTATACATATTTGTTACATATGTAATATTCCTTTTTTTATAAATACTGTTTACTATTGTATACTTTTTTCGATGTTTTTTTTATTTTTTAATATCATGCTATTTTTTGTTGTATTTTTTTTCACTGGTTTTAATATAATTATGTAAAAGGTTCATGGAACCGTGAATAAATTAATAAATGAACTTCAAGATTTCAAAAAGTAAATTACCATTCTGGTTACAAACACAGCACGGCATGGGCTCTGGCGAGATGACCGGCATTATGGTCAGTCCACTGGGGAGGGTAAGAAACGGCGGAGGGGGTGGAGAGTGTGGGGGGGTGCTGCAAGACGGAGAGGGGGAGGGCTGTTGCTGTTGCTGCTGTTGCCTCTTCATGCGTTGTGCAGCGCGAGTTGTGGGAGGAGCCACATTCTGCTGGAGGTAAGGGAAGTTTAACTTGCGCTTTTTCTATAAAAAAATAAAAATGTACACCATAAACATTTTGTATTCTTTATGTCATTTTACTTCTCACTGCTATCATAATATAATTATACTATTCATTTTTGGCATTTCCTAAATTGTTCTTTTACTTACTAGGCACAGAGGTTCAAGGGAAGTTTGATATGATTTTTTAAAGTATTTTGATGTCATGTTGTGTTTTTTTAATAAAATGGAGGAACAATAAATAGTTTTATTTAAAAATATAATTTATTTTAAATCCTTAAATGATTTTTGCATAAGAAAACCTATCCACAATGTTAATTTTTTTAGTATAGTTTTTTTTAGATGGTACAGCGTGGAATGCATCCCCCGTGTAAAAAGAGGTTTCTATGTACTTAACTCGTCATCATTCTCTGAATTGCACCAAATGGGGCAAAGAGCACTCCAGTGGATTGCCAATAGTAGCGTATTTTGATAATATTTTTTTTGTTAAATGAAGGCAAGACGATTAGTTTTACACTTCAGATTCAGCCCTGGGAAAAACATTACAGTGAAAATCACTATTTCAAATCAATTTTTCATGACGATCTTGGAGGGAATTGAACCCAGGACCAGGCATGGTAGGTTAACGCATTAACCATATGTATATATTTTCATAAAAGTTAAAAATGAAAAATAAATATTATGTCAAAGATGCTAATCAGAGAGTGGAAAACGCTAGTCGATCAAATGAGCTTATCAAAAATTATTTTCAACAGGTTGATTGCCGATTACGCAAATGTGCATGATAGGGGTTGCGCGGAGTGTTGGTCACGCATATACGCATACGAGTATGTTACTTCTGTTCATTATTCATTGGCACTCTGCTTGAACATTGTTAAATCTGTTCCCATAATAAAATAATTCATTAAAAGCATTGATTTTTATGTTATTATATAGAATAAAAGACTCGATATATCGCTCTTATTTAAAAAAATAATGTAGTTGTATTTTCTATAACGGGACTAAATTATATGATTATTTTCATAAATTATGGAAAATAGATTATTAAACAGCGAAACATGTTAAATTTTTGTTTCTTAATACCTATATTTAAAAACATATCTTCTTTTGCTTAAAGTAACAAGACGCTACAGCACCGCCTCCAGAGGGATTTTTTTGCATAATCTTTTGAGAGTTAACGGGCATCATTTAAGCAATTTCTGAGGAAAAAATTAGCATTCCCCACTCTTCAACCTTTGGCAGACCGGCAATCAACCTATTACTTTTATTATAATATGTTTAATTAAAAAAAGACGTACCGTCTGAAGATCGAAATTTCCATAAACATATTCGTTCTTGTTGGTGCTTGTGGTGGAACGTTTCTTTCTCTCGCTGCGCTTCTTCTCCATCATCTGACGCTGCTTCGGGGTGACCAAGCCAAGCAAGCGGAGGAACCTCTCTTGTGTCATCTCCTCCCCGGGCAAAGGCAGCGAGGGCGGCGGGGACGGGGTAGGGGAGGGGCTGGACACCGCCCGAATGGAAGGAGGGGGGGACATGCTCTTGGGGGACGGTGATCGCTTGATGATCACCACTTCTGGAGCTGAAGGACTGAAATTAGAAATGGTTTCAAGAATTAATAAAAATTACTCACTACCGTCTTCAGTATTACTAGAATTACTAAATAAACAAACCAGCCGCGTGATATCCGATAGAGAATGGCCCATTTTACAAGTATCATCTAAATTCACTGGGCACGGTAAAATTAGGAAGGATCGACTTTTTTTTTGTATTTATTTAAAATTTATTCAGCGGCTACTCTCAAGTTAAAATCCTGCGAAAGGAAATCGAGTGGAGATCAATCGGCCTAATGGGGTAGGAGGTACTGGTTTTTGCGTTTGCCTGGCATTAAATAAATAAACATAATAAAAAAATTATTATAAAACAATAAATATCAATTCATCGTATGTTACTTTATCACGCTGTGTAGATTTTCACCATGGTGTGAAATGGGCCAATCACGTGATATAACGCAGTAGGCTAGTGGTTCGCAAGTGTACAGCAGTACCTTGAATGTACTTTACTCACAGGGAAATAGTTTCTCTGGACTGGAATTTGGAGCATAAGACTGATAATCTTGCATTTGTATAACAAATGACAAAGGATCGCTGCAATAAATGTAACAATGCGATGTGAATTCTGAAAGGAAGAGAATTTAATTCGGAGGTGTATTGTGGTCCCGTGTTGGTTTCATGGACTTACGGATCAGAGGTCCGAGGTTTGCACCCCAATTTACAAACACTTGATTTTCATTTTAAAGCACAGGCATTTCCGAAAAGTTGAAAATGGCCTCATTGTTATATTAGGGTAAATGATAAGAATGAAAATATATTTATAAAAAAAAAAAAATCCACATTATAAGTGTAAAAGTCATAGAATATTTTTATGTAAAAATTTTTGATAATTCAACTTTGTGAAATCACCTGAACAATAAAAACTGTACGGTAATTTAGATCTTAACAATAAAACAATAATAACTACCACACCCATATACCTGCTGAATAATGAGTTTAATGTAAGTAGGTAGTAAGTCCATGTATACATCAATGGTAATATTGCGCCTTTGTCGGTCAATTATAAATTCAATAAAACTGGCACTCGGCCCCTTTTAAGCTTTTACTCTTTATTGAAGTCAGTAATCTAGAATATTAAATTAATATTGAAATTACTACTGATAAGCTAGGACACTCCCGCACAGTCTAATTCCTTAACTGTAACTAGTCATCTCTAATAATACATGTCCAAATGAACAATGATTATTTTTTCAGAATCAGCAATGTTTTGTTTTGGATTTTATTTGATGACTTACATTGAATGTGCAATGTTGCAATATTTGCTTGAAGTACTGGTAAAAATAATTAGGTTTGACAAAATTTTCCATAGTAGGTATTCAAAGTTCAAACATTAACGAAATAGATATTAATTATTTGATAGATATTTCAAGAGATGGAGAACTCTTTGAGAAGGGAATATGGAAGACTAGGTATTTAAGGGGTATATAATCTGTCATTAGCTGATTAAAGTAATTGCTGTACACTATCTACCGATTTTTAACATCCATTTTATTTGCTACGTCTTCTGTTGACTTTTGTGAAATGAAAGAGCTGAAACCTTTATTGATGCTGGTGTGATTCA
Source organism: Micrasema longulum (assembly GCF_059751315.1). Lineage (NCBI taxonomy): Eukaryota > Metazoa > Arthropoda > Insecta > Trichoptera > Brachycentridae > Micrasema > Micrasema longulum. The sequence continues at coordinate 289,001 of NW_028279260.1, forward strand.
TCTGGGCCTCGATTACAATGGGAAGTTAACATTTATCTTCAATTTTATCTACAAAGTAAAATTAAGTTTTCTATCTACAAAGTAAAATTAAATTAAATGTTTTTCTTTTAAACATGTTCAATTATAGGTTACCGATGAAGATACTTGTGTTCATGCAAATATACTCATTTTCATGCACAAATATCGATTTTTCATACACAAATATCGATATACAAGATAACTTTGTTAACTTCCCATTGTAATCGGAGCCCAGGTTGTATTATTTAGAATGAATTAATTCGAAAAAACCAAACAAATGTTTGTGTAAACTGAATTAAGGCATTTAATTCCATAAACAAAAGTATATAATTACATATAAGGATGGATACTATGAAACCAAAAAATTGTTTATTTAGAAATAAACTGGTGTGTGGTCTAAATGCGATCTCTTGTGGGAAATCAATGTACGACGAGGTTAGGAATGATGAAATCAGGCGAGATTGCAAATCTCAGACAGTTCTAATTGATAAGCAATATTTTGAGTTTGTCCAAATTTTTGTAGACAAGGACTGGATTCAACTCCCTGGGGAGCTGTTTATATTAATATATTACAACAGAGATGAAGAACATTTAAGAGAAGGTAATATGGAGGTCTAGGCATCTACAGGGCTTATGACCTGTCAATGGCTGGTTTAAGTGGCCTCTTTAACTTCACAAACATCAACAGATGAAAGAATTGAAGGAATATGGATGTTCAAATATAGGCAGAATGGTGAATGTTACACAGTGTGTAAAGTGGCCACTTAAACCAGCCATTGACAGGTCATAAGCCCTGTAGATGCCTAGACTTCCATATTACCTTCTCTTAAATGTTCTTCATCTCTGTTGTAATATACTAATTGATAAGAATAAGAAAGGGTCAATAAGACGGTTTGTTCGTGTAGAATGAATGGTAAAACAGATAAATATATTGCGGGAATGAATGCTAATGCAGGAAGAGGACAAGCAAGAAAATTGTGGTTTGATCGGATAAACCAAAAGCTCAAGTCTGATCATGTCAAAAGTGGACACAACTAAAAAGGGGTCTATCGCAAGATGTATGATTGTGAAAGAAGCTAAGATTGTACATCAGAATAGACGTGTATGGCGGCCCATCCTCGGCTTACCACACATAGAAATGGCGTGATGGTAGTGGTAGTAAAAAAACATAATTTTGAATGAAAAATTGAATTATGTCTATCTAAATGTAAACGTCAAAACAATAAACACTTAGAATAAGAATTATTAATAAATCTGCTAACCATATTCTCTGCTTGGCTTTGTTTAAGGCGTTGACAAAATTAGTTCTGGGATCCAATGGCACTGACTTGTGAACGGTCGGATCCTTGAGTGAAAAGTTTTCCGTGGCACGAATAAATTCGTCATCATCAAGTTGGTCCTTGTGTTTAATGCCATTTTGCTGATCATTGCTAATAAGGTCATCAAAGTTTTTTTCAGTTTTGATGGTAGTGCCATTGTGATTAACAGTCTTGACATTTATTTCACTTAGAACGGATGGCTTAAGAAGAGAGATAGATTTTTTCCTGGTTCGGTTTTGCAGCTGATAGTCCCGTAGTTGTTGAGCAATATGGCGATGATCATAATCAGAGTTGATTTGCTTATTCCGAGCCTTTAATTTTTGCTGATACAGCTCTAATTCCTCCCGCAAACGTTCTATTACTTTTTTCTGTAAATAATAAAAACATTTATTAGAAAAATGTAACATGATTCGTAAATTTTAATTAATCTATCATTTTTAAAGGAAAAAGTTGATGACATTCATAGTTAAAATTTTAAAGATTCCTATAAAAATCTAAGATATTTTTTTGAGGATCTTTTTATTCTCTAGATAAAAATGACTTTGTTAACCATCACAAAATAATTGCAATAAATATAAAATCCTTTAAAAATATGATTATAGCAAACCACAAACTGATTATTAGTAGGTTATAATATTTTGTGATCAATTTGTATAACATAAGATTCAAAAGTAAAATTACAATAAAAAAAATAGGAAAATTAGGCTTACATAACAAATATATTTATTTTATCAAAAACTGATCCAATAATAATAACAACATAGCAGTTGTGTATTTCGGGAATCGAGGGTTGTTAAGTATAAAACAAGAAAATTATAGTTGTACAAACTTTCAAACAAAAAAAGCAGGATGAAAAAATACATGTTCTCGCTTTAAAAACTCAACAAACTGAGATTTTTGTGCACTCTTCAAAATAATTTAACTAGTAGTCATAGTAAATATTTATTTTTAATTTATGGGTTTTGAGCAAAATACACACGATACTCGTATTATACCACTGAAGAATAAATAATAAATACTACGCATCAACAATCGATTTACAAAACTACCTCTGGAAAAAAACAATAGACATAATTTTTTTGAAAATACATAAAATACCTATCCTGAACTCCATGCAGTAGAAAATTGTGTATCTTTTAGAATGTAATATCTAGTTTTAAAGAATCTATTCAAGATAATAAAAATTAATGTAAAAGGAACTCCCGCTCTAAACACGAGTTTTCACTCTATTAGAGTGGTAGAAACGTTATTATTAATTATGTTTGTACGAAAAATTTGTAATTTTATACTTATTTTGTTTACATTTTTTTCAATAAATAAAATAATGTTAAATACATACTTCGATTTATATGTTGAAAGATAGAGCAACGGCGTTGCCAACTCTACTGTCGGCAGATCTACCGAAATCGAATCAAATTCTACCAATGTTTTTTCAGAGAAATAAAATAACAATACAAATCAAATTAAAATTGCAAACGTTTGGGAGAGTGGTTAGTTATACACTCAAAATATATAAAAAGACGCGATTTAATTATCTAAGGTAAAGTACCAAAAGTCAACCAAGAGCACTTCAATTCAAACACATTGTATGTAATTATTATTACCCTAAGTCAGCTATTCTGTACACTTAAATAAACATTGGTGTCAGCCATTGTCATAATACAAAATATCTCGCAATTTCCTCAAATAAATAAACGCTAGCCACCAACGATCTTCATTTGAAAGAGTTGATCAAAGATCGCAATATCTACTTAGCTACTAACAACTCGTCTAATAGCGCTGGCGCTGGGTAAAGTAATGTCGCTCTCTGTAAGATTCGAGAGTACATAATATTATCGGAGAGAGTTATCATTGATAAAACAATAACCAATCGATTAGGTTTACTCGCGCGCAATGACGGAGTTCAGTGATAAAAAAAATAAAATATTTACTAGTTATTAGTAACGTAAAACATATTTTTAAATTTGTAATTTTGAATTCCCGCAAAAACGGTCATTGCATTGGCCACACCCCTAATACGTCACGATTTATGTTAATTTTTCACTTTGTTCCAAACCATTAGAGTTTATTTAGAACGTCGTCGCGAATCTTGACGTCACAACTATCAATACCAAACATGTCGCGTTTTTCTAGTAAAATAAGTCATAATATATGAAAACATTTCTCCACAATACCCATATATCGAAAAAAATTACTACAAAAACTTGAAATAATAGGACTATCAAATGAGGCCCTCAATTTATTCAAAGAATATCTTCAAGGAAGAAAACAAGTAACTAAAATAGAAAACAAAATATCTGAACCATTCGAGAATAATTTAGGAGTTCCCCAAGGATCAGTTCTAGGACCAATTTTATTTATAATACATATAAACGACATCACAAATATAATAAAACACTGCAAACTACAATTATTTGCCGATGATACATTAATCTATATAGCGGGAGAAAATTATACAGAGACATTACAAAAATTAAACGAGGACTTAAACAGAATATCTGAGTGGCTCAAAATTAATAAACTTCAGCTTAATGTTGGAAAAACAAAATACATGGAGTTAGGAAGGAAAAAGCCAAACCCAAGGATGAATGTACTTATTGATAATGAAACCATAGAAAAGGTTAATGAAATGAAATATTTGGGGATAATACTTGATTCAAAATTGACATTAAATGCAAATTTTGAACACGTCAATAAAAAAAAAATAAAAAAAATATTTTTCCTTAGTAGATTGAGAAATAAATTAAATAAAGATACTGCAGAACTAATTTACAAAACAATCATTCTTCCACATATAGATTACTACTCAACAATATTATTTTTAGCAAACGAAGGAAATTTAAATAAACTAGAAATTTTACAAAATAAAGCGATGAGAATAGTTCTTAAGAAAAATAAATATAGCAATCTGGTTATCTGTAAGAAGGAGACTTAAATTTAATATGTTGATATTTTATACATAAATTTTTTCACGATAAATTACCAAAATATTTTAAGGATAAAGTTGTCTTAAACAAAAATTGTCATGAATATGCTACTAGACAAAAGGATAAAATAAGACTACCATTATTGAAAAGAGCTGAGTCGCAAAATTGTTTCATGTATAAGGGTTTAAAAATGTATGATGAGATGCCTGAATGTATGAAGAATGAAAAGTGTCTGAAAGAATTTAAAAATAAATGTATAAGTTACTGTAAGGAAATGTAAATATATATAGATGATGTAAATGTACATAATAGTTTATATTAGTTTTAATATAAGCTAACATAAGAAATAAATAAAAAAAATATTTAAAAAAAATATTGATTTTGAAAATACAATTAATTATTCTCAATCCATTTCATATATTTTTATCGGTAATCGTAGTACGTGATATTTCCCTAGTGCCGTTTCTCATTAACATCTACGTAAAACCCAATTTTAGGTATCTGTGTTTTAAATTAATGAAATAATTATTTAGCTGTCGGTTTTGGTGCACGTTTGTTATATTTATTCCGTCATCATTATCGTCACTCCGCACCCAGTGGTGCATAGGGCACTGCATTTGTAAACCGAATATTTATATGATAAGGTCAAATTAGAGCATCACGCGCCAAGCGAAGTTTACTTTACATCGAGCAATTTTATTTGTATTTAAAATCATTATTTAGTTCTCAATTTGGATAAAATGCAGGTGCACGTGCGTAATATAAGGTCAAATTAGCGCATCACGCGCCAAGCCAGTTATGCGGACTCGTGAGTGCGAGTGAAAAACGGTTAACTCTCGCTGACGCTGACTGCCGACACCATTTCGTTCGTCGGAAGAAAGGGAAATGGAGTAGGCCCAGTACATAATACTAGCCAAGTATTAAGAGGACGCAAGTTCTGACTTTTCTTCATACAAACGTATTTCCGTATTTTCTCCCTGGATTTATGGCACTATGCCGATGATTTTTTTACACACTAAGACGACTGCCGAGATACACCTTCGGCGTGTTCCTATCGTTTGTTTTTTTATTTGTTGATAAATTGTTTCATAGGCGCTAGGACCATCCAAAATCCCTTAACCCTTTATACGAGACATTTTTTATTTTGATTAACGTCTTCCAAACCTAATTAAACGTGTTCTTTTTTTATATAATAAACATATTGCATTTGGAAATCTGAGCGGTAGATGAATCTACCAGTATACGTTATAAAGATATTCTTGTGACTTGTGACATAAGACTTGTTAATACAAAATTGTAGAAAATATACCTAGGCCTCAATAAAGGGTTAAAAGCGCCCAGTTTTATCTGCCGTCTTCGGATGTACGGTATTTTTACAAATACGGAAAATATTTTTGAAAAAAGCAAAACGTACCAACAGAAAATTTCTTTGTGATACTTCCTTTAAAAAATTTTTTTAATCGGGTTCACTTTTGGGGTGTGGAATACGAGAATACAAGGCCTCGAATTTAATTGGGCATAATCAGCCCGACATGCAATTGTCTTTTTCGCATAATATTCGAGGAGGCACCTGCGAAAGAGTGACAGGAAAACTATATTCAATGCCTATTTATCAAACCGCTCTTCGCCGCATATCCTATTAAGAGGAAACGCGGAATGACTTTTCTTAATATAATCGTATTCCCGTATTTCCCTGGATTATGGCACTAGAGCAGTGACTTTGCTCACACTGTAAATATTTATCATTGGCGTGTCCGTATCGTTTTGTTTTTTTTACTATGGGAACTAGGACCATCCAAAAACCCTTAAAAGCGCCCAGTTTTATCTGCTGTCTTTGGACTTACGGTACACAAATATGATAACATTTTCTTTAAAACGCAAAAGATACCGACAGAGAAAATTTTAATCTGATACACTTTATTAAAAAAAACAATTAAATCGGTTCAGTTTTGCGGTGCGGAAAACGGGACAACGAAACGTCGATTTTGTCGGTTAGTAATAATCAGTTCGACGTGCAGTTACCTTTCAAATACCTATTCATAAAAATTTCCAGCCTAGCATATCCTGTTAAGTATAGACTTTGGGATCTCATTTGGTACCAAATTTACCGAAATCAAATGGAAATATGTTTTTTTAAAGGTTGATCATATAGATCTGTATCATATAGATAGATCTGTTTGGGCAAAATATCCATCCAGGGCAAAATTGGACGGTTTCACGGTACTTTATATAATCATTTGAGAGAATATTCTTCAAACTAGGTAGGTACCTACTAGGTCTAGATACTGCGTAGGTAATACCTAAATGTGCGAGAAATTCGTGAGAAAACGAAGAAATCTGTTGGTGGTATTCATTATATTATACAATATATATATATATATATATATATAATGTTGTGCACGATTTAAAAAGAAGCGGACGACCAAATAAACTTATTTATGCGGCAAGGCAATTTTTAAAAGTTTCGTCTTTACGATCAAAAAAGAAATCCGGCCGGAAACTAACTCAAGACATAGCGGACGCTACTGGTGTTAAAGCCTGTTCATCTCTAGTTCGAAAAACATTGATAAAATCGGGCCTCAAAGGATTTGTTGCAAGAAGAAAGCCATTGCTACGTTAAGGAAATAAACAGAAAAAAATGATATTTCCAAAAAATATCAATTGTGGACGGTGGAAAAATTAAATCAAGTGTTGTGGACTGTCCAAAGTCAAAATTTTAAAACTTCGGTTCCAATCGTCGTCAATATGGATCTGGCGTTGGTGACCTCGTTAGAATACGAAAAAAATTCAATGCTGAGGGGTATTTGAACATTCTGGAGAATCATGCCATCCCCTCCGGAAAAAAACTTGCCGGCGATATTTTTTTTTCTGCAGCAGGATGATGATCCAAAGCATACAACCCGATAAGTAGGTAATAACTTATTTGACCCACAAAAAGGATGCAGAGGAAATTTAATTATTTGATTGGCCACTCAGAACCCAGACTTAAATCTAATAGAACATTCGTGGGAACATCTTGATAGGAAAAAAAATTAAAAGTGTCAAAAAATGAAGAAGACTTGTGGATGGTACTTGAAGAATGGAGAAAAATGCCGCGAGGAATCATCAAAAAACTTATTTCGAGCATGCCAAATCGCTTAAAAGAAACCATTCAAACAAAGGGTGGTCATGAAAAATATTAAATAAATAAATAAATCTGCATATTTTTATTTAACTCTTATATTATTTTGATGTGTAAGTGTTGCCTCTATAAAAAAAGTATTTTAAATTAATTTTTGCTGGCAGAAATATTTACTTTTCCTTAATAAACATTTTCTTCGAAGGCTTTTTCACACCACCGTACCATTAAGTTACGAGCATCAATACATTTTTGAGACTTTGTTTTTGCTCTTTTGCAAAATAGCCGATTTAGACATACGACAGTGTACTTCTGGGAATGCGATATATTACTACGATAGCGATATTGATATATAAAATGCGCTATCCTTGAATTCGGTATTTAATAAAAAATTCATGACAATGACATGTGTATATATGGAACCTCTTGTATCATCGCTTACGTCTAGTAGAGGTACATTATCATGCACCAACGCTAACAAGCGACGGCATATGTAGTCATTATTAATTAAATTTTTAAAAGCCGCATATATTGTATACCAAATACCCTATACTATACCGAGTGTCCACACGGATGAAAAATACAGTTCTGTGTGTGAAATACTGTGAAATAGACCCAGAAACCTAGACCAGTGTTTATGACTCGATAGCTGCTGTCAGGTAAAAATAAATAAATCTCTATAATATTATTTCTTAAAAATTAAAAATAAATAAGATTATCTCCATTCGATTTCCTAAATAAGGAAATCGAATGGAGATAAGTCCGCCTAGTTGTATATTGGTTGGCGCGTTCGCCAACCATTCTTTAGGTTTCGGGTTCGATTCCTAGCAGGGTGGACGTGAAATATTGATTTTATTGGTTGTTTAAATTGTATATTTATTATAACTGCAATATTTCATTGTTCCACCTGAAGCTTAGGATTGTTCACCTGCATTGAGTTTTAAAATACAGTGAAAACGTAATTTGGACGCAATTTCGAATGTTTTTTTTGAGAGGAAAATATATTTTTAAAATTCGAACTGTAGAAATAATTACAATCGCGGATTACTTATTGCACTGGTATACATGGGTTTCAACTATTACTAATACGTCAAAATCTCTGGCGAACGAGTGGAAGCATATTTAAAAAAATATATTTTTTACTTGGACAAAAAATATATATTTTACTTGACAAGTAGTTTTATTTCCTGACAAAAATGATACGTACGTATCGTAAAAGCGAACGTAAAGCAAGACAGCGGAATATTATTATTCAATGCCAATAATCACGTGGACCAAAAAATGTGAATAAATTAATGTTTTGTGTAGACTGAAAATAATTACACCAAAGATTTATCAAATAAATCAAAACTGTAGGTTCAAAAAAAAAACATTATCTCGGACTGACTTGTAACATGTAGCATATAGTAGGCTAGGTACCGTCAAAATAAAAGGAAATAATGGTCAATTATTTTCAGCAATTAAAACACCCGAGCTCAATATACCAAATGCATTTCCAAATTTATTTATTTTTAAATCTCAACCACATTTTTCGTTTTGATTTACGTCTTCCAAACCTCTAATATTTTTTTAAGGTAATTAACAAATTGCATTTGAAAATCTGAGTGGTAGACTGATCCATCAGTGTACGTTAGTACGATACTCTTGTGACGTAAGACATATTATTACTACAAAATTACAGAAAATAAGGTCCTAAGTCTGGCGGAATATGTATGTACCTCTTTGTTGTAGATGTCCTACAAAGAGTTGAAGGCTTATGGTAAAAATGAAAACGATTATAGATAGGGTGTTTAAATTTACAAACAAGGGATCGAAATACCGTGAAGATAACACTATCATTTTTTAGGATAGGTGCCTACCACTGCCTACACTGCCTACAGACTACAGCACAGATATAGAGACTTGATTTGATATGATTTGACGATCGTCAAGCAACGACAAATGAGCCCATTGCAGATGAAGTGAACCAACTGATATTTTAAAGATGAAGTAAACTCATTGTTCATATTAAATTTCTGTAATCGTATAATCCAAAAACCTTGTTTTACTGGTTCTTTATGTACAAAACATACACGTTTATATAAAAAAAAAACTCAGCGAGTTAAAACTTTAAATTTAAAAAGTTTGAACATTTTGTCAGTTGGTAAAACTTCATCGGCTCAAATTTTAATGAGGAAGTTCAGTGTTTTTTTTATTTATTATTTTTTAATATAAGGTTTTACTAAGCCAGCTAAACAGTATCAGGGCTATGATTTTTTTAATTTTGTATTTTTGAGATTACTCCGCGCG